>NW_026531452.1:0-3425 GCF_026283585.1 Hylaeus volcanicus | reverse complement strand
CAGGGTGTCTACGTATAAGTTCGGACATACGCAGGGTGTCAATTCTACAACAAATTTCCAACAATATATTACTCTTAGACATTTTATTTGCGTCGCCTTATTCTCGAGTATTTTCACTTTCAATATTTTTTATGCGTTTGCGACTTGACACTCTTTAAACGGCCATAACTCCACCAAATTGCAGTGCAAACTTGAAAGCAAGTATACCATTCGAAAGAGTGTTAAATTTCCCATTTGTCTGGTGCAGAAACAAAATTTATTACGTAGATTTAACAAGTCAAAAATTAGATCAAACTTTACATTGTGAAAATGTTTAAAAATTTTACTTTTTCTGTATTCGTTTTTCGGTTTCAAAGACGTAGTTGTTTGGCGGACACTCATCGGGAAAAACTTGCTCGAAGTCTCAGCTTTTCCAATGGTATTTTCGGAAAAATTTGTACGGTGATATTTTCGGGAGAAAATGACGTTTAAATGTAGAAAAGCGTTCAAAATGCCCGCCTTCTAAATCAAAACTTATCGGTTCTCCTGCGCCGAAAACATCGATTTTTTGCTTTGTCAAATCGATCGTGTTCCAATCTCCCTATCATTTATCCATACACCGAGGTTGATTTTGATTAAATAGTCTCTAAAAACGAAAATTTTATGGATACATGTTCAAAAACAATTATTATTCACCTCGCAATTAAGCTCTACACATGGCTGGGAGAGTCAAAAAATCAGTTTTTTTCCTAATTGGAGAGGCTCGGAAGTGTCACTAAAAAATACATCAAATCCGATGTCAAGTTAATTTTAAAGTGACAAGTCGATTTTTTTTTAAAAATATCGATTTTCACCTAAAAACCTACGTTTTTCTGCATTTAAACGTAATTTTCTCTCTGAAATGCTACCGTACAATTTTTTTTTGACAATACAGTTCAAAAGCTGAGACTTCAAGCAAGTTTTTCTCGAGGAGTGCCCGCCAAACAACTATGTATTTGAAACCGAAAAACAATTACAGAAAAAGTCAAATTTTTAAATATTTTCACAATGTAAAGTTTGACCTAATTTTTTACTTGTTAAATCTACGTAATAAATTTTGTTTCTGCACCAGACAAATGGGAAATTTAACACTCTTTCGAATGGTATACTTGCTTTCAAGTTTGCACTGCAATTTGGTGGAGTTATGGCCGTTTAAAGAGTGTCAAGTCGCAAACGCATAAAAAATATTGAAAGTGAAAATACTCGAGAATAAGGCGACGCAAATAAAATGTCTAAGAGTAATATATTGTTGGAAATTTGTTGTAGAATTGACACCCTGCGTATGTCCGAACTTATACGTAGACACCCTGCATATATAAATTTTTTATTATTCTGTATTATTTTGTATCATTCTAATTATGCTATATTATGCTGTATTATGTTGAATTATTCAGTGCTATCATATATTCTTCTGCGCTATTCTGTACTTTTCACATGTATACGTATCTACTGCAGTCAAACACTACAATTCGAATTCGCTACTCGAATACCATTTTCTTATTTATTTACTGTAACGATCAATATTTTACTGTACTCGGATAGTACTTTCTCCTGCATTTTCTATAAAATATTTCTTCTAGACTCCTCGTGCAATTCCGCAGTAATAAAAAAGAAAAAAAAAACGCGCGAGCGTACACATTTTTAGAACTCTTCCCGCCAGCCGTTGTAAACACGCGCAAATTTATTCAAAGCCAAAAACAAGCAGTTTTCCGGCGCGTGGAACAACATCCTCCCGTGTTACGTGGTGGATACCGAGGAGTCCTGGCGCAGAGGTAACGTGAAGCTGCACGAAGATCCGCGAAAGCTAAATTTAGAGGACCAGACGATCCGCGATTTCGAGGAGAAATACAAACAGTATATGGACAACAACGTCGATTTCGGCAGGGCTCTATCGACCAACGCCAAGCATACTAAAATAGCCTTGCAAGGCTTCGAGAAGATGCCGACTATCTCTCCTCACGTTTACTCTTTGCTCGGTCCGAGCCACGAGCTGCGAATTAAACAAGCCCTGGCGGAAGGTGTGACAAGAAAGAAACTAGCTCGTTCCAGCATGGAATTAAACGGTTTGAACGAGAACAGCTTGTCCTTTCGTCTGGACGAGGACGATGATTTCTCCAGCAGAACAACCACCGCGTCGAACAAGAATTGGCTCGCCAGATCCACGCGCAGTCCGTCCAGACGATCTACGATGGAATCCTCGGTCAAGGTGGATCGCGGTATCACCATGTTGAAGTCGAAACGATGCAAACCCAAGGATCACGCGACACACGACGCTTCCAAACTCATCACCATAAAGCCCAGCTTTGGAGCCCTGAAGAAGACCCTTTCGAAGACCTCCAGCACCAAGTCCCCGTTTCGTGGCATGTTGGAGAGTCGACCATCCACGAATTCCCTCCTGTCGACTAACTTGAGCCCCGAAACGACGAGGAAGTACAGAAAGTGCGTTTACTTGAATACACTGGCGAGGTGCGTCCAATTTCGAAGCAGAGATCACAAAACTGTCCCAGTTCTGGTAAATTACCAGATCCAAGCGTTAGTGCAGGCGGTCCTGGAGGTCCTCGAACGCGTGAATCCTGAGAAATCGAGGATCATAATCGAGACCGCTAGGGACACGGAGGAAATAAGGAGGATACTGTTGCGTCCTGAAATGCAGAGTTTTGTACAGAGTCTGTTGGGTCAATCGCTGGTGTCGTCTCCCGAGAGCTATGTGGTTTCAACGGCGACGCTGATGGACGAGATAGATTGTCGATTCGAAGGGATCTTGGAGAAGGAAATAATCGCGTTAACTCTGGAAATGCCGCTGACACCGTCTCTGGATGCTTTGATTTCCGAGATACGAAGCAATATATTTCTAGACGCGAAGAAGAAACCGCAGATGAACGAGAATGCTAAGGAAATCGCTTCTTCCAGCAATGGACGAAAAGTTGAAAAGATGAACGACGAGAAAGACGCAAAGGTGATGCAGGCAGACGGGAGGTAATGGGAAAGTACTTTCTTCGCGATGAATTTTTGATACTAAGGCTGTTTCGGAAATTTCTGAATTTAAATGCCGTGTTTGAATTACCGTATGCCTCTCTGTTTCTTTCCGCAAAAACAAACATTCGAACGGTAGCGGATCTTTTCAATATACAGGGTGTCTACGTATAAGTTCGGACATACGCAGGGTGTCAATTCTACAACAAATTTCCAACAATATATTACTCTTAGACATTTTATTTGCGTCGCCTTATTCTCGAGTATTTTCACTTTCAATATTTTTTATGCGTTTGCGACTTGACACTCTTTAAACGGCCATAACTCCACCAAATTGCAGTGCAAACTTGAAAGCAAGTATACCATTCGAAAGAGTGTTAAATTTCCCATTTGTCTGGTGCAGAAACAAAATTTATTACGTAGATTTAACAAGT
>NW_026531451.1:0-1626 GCF_026283585.1 Hylaeus volcanicus | reverse complement strand
ATAGTGATATCAATCTTCTTCGTAGAAGTTTGAGCCACCCTGCGGCATCGCGAGTACAACGACCTTATCCGAAAGGGTCAGCTTGAAGAAGCCTCAGTACGTAACATCCGCAAGGCATTAAACATGTCGTTGATCCTAGAAGCAAACGCTCGAACGTCGCTGTTTGGGAGCTGGAAGCTGTTTGCTCGCTTCACGATGCGGGGACAATTACAGGTAACCGAAGCAAATGTTCGCGGAATGTGGATCCTCTTCCAGGGAGGACTTGGTCCAGGACCCTAAGGTCCCGAGGTGGCCGGTGCGGTGAATGCGCATTGAGCAGCATGCAGTTAACTGCGACGCTTCTCAAGACGCGAGGGGATGGATTTCTCGAGATAGATCCTGCGGAGAGGTTCCTGCCGGATCCTGCCCGTTGCCGCCGCAACACCGCAAGGCTCAACTTGGATAGTCGCGTAGGGATTTGGGGTTTAACGTTGGCCAGGTTGCACCAACAAGCCTCGAAACCTTATCTCCAAATCGCCGCGACCCTGTACCTCGGACATCCCGTGGGGCCACCAAACAGTTGCCCAGGTTCACCGCGATTAACGACGGCTTATAAAACGAATCGTCCTTACGAAAATTAGGGAGGGAAAATACACTCGGTTGCGACCGAGCATTCTCCCACGAGTGGATTGGGCGCGAGCGCTGGCACATTGAACGGCTATCGATTCCGAGTTGTACGGTTTCGGCCAGGTTAGTTGCCATTCTGAGAAACGAGCTCCTTCTGGACGCAGTTCCGACATCTTTTCGTTTCGCGCGACGGAAGATAGATTCTGTAGATATTGAGTTGGTTTTAGTGGAGGAGATAGAATAAGGGAGCATTTACTTTATCACTGTATTCGATTTCAAGTTTGCTGAAGTTTATTGATTTTTGAGCTATTACAGGGATATAAATCCGAGAATATCTTTAATGGTAGAATATGGATTAAAAGAAATTTTGTAATAATTAGAATTTGTTCCTATTGGATTATTAGATCTAATATGAAGGTAAAATAAAATGAAAAGAATAAAATCGATTTAATATGGCATTATTAATAGAAAATCCTCCTCCAATTTATTCTACTAAATTTTGTCCGACATAAGGTAAAGCTGATAATAAAGTAATTACTGTAGCTTCTCGGAATATTCCTAATAATTCTCAAGGTAAAACATTTCCTAAAAAAATTGTAGCGATACAAGATAAAACGAAAATAATAATGCCAATATATCATACATAAATAAATTTAAATGAATTATATTTCTTGACCAATATGGATGTATATAGAAACAAAATACCATATCTCGTTGTGCAGCTCATAGTCATGTCACCGAGAGCTTTTACTTGTGATAACTCTTTTTCTATATATGTGTGTATATACATATATTAGTATGTATACATCATTGAAATTAAATACTTTAATTTTCTACTTTAAGTCTCTACATAAATTTTAATTTAAAACATAATTTACGTCGGCGTATTCTTTATAAGAAAATATCGAAACTTTTTCTTAAATTTTCTTAAAAAAAATGATAATAATCTGAACATCCTGTATATATATTTTACATTTCTATTTAGGTTCAATCTTTGTAAGCACGTTCCCGAAGATTTTA
>NW_026531450.1:0-1276 GCF_026283585.1 Hylaeus volcanicus | reverse complement strand
CCTATACTTATTCTCCACAATTAATGCGGAAGATCAATTTCTCGAAATATCGTGTTGAAATATAGGTTTGTGAAGTATAAATCAATTGGTTAATTCCCGAAAGGGTTAAGGCGCGTCGCTGGAGACGAGAATCGGAGCGTTAGGCTTCTCAAACTCAAAATCAACAGTACCGGCTTATAGATAGCAAGCACGTGTATCGAAACCTGTCGAAATCGGAAACCTTCTTTTTGTTACTTTTGACACGTGCAAATATACTGAATTACCTATTATCGACAGTATATTAATCGTTATTCTTGGACATGTAGCATTACGAACAATAGGTTGGTAATAAAAAAATATAGAAAAACATAAAGTTCCTCTTAATGAAGATATACAAATTATCCGTCACTCTGTTAATCAAGAATCAGAAAAAATGTTCCATCTCGATACATTCTCGATACATTGTAACAATACGCACATAATGTAAATAGTAAAAATTATAATAATGTAATGATTTTAATACTAATAATTAACTAAATTTCGATAAAACAGGCAAAATTATAATATAAATTAGCTAAATTAAAGCGAAACCTAAGTACGCATCTCCACGCAATTTATTTTGCGGTTACTTCTAACTAATGACTAGACTGCGGCATTTTTATGCAAAATAAAATCTTGGCAGAAGTACCTACAAAAATTGATCCAAAATAGGAATTTATTTTACTCTGCAAATATTATAATATGAAATTAATGACATTTTAACACCTTAATCCGACCATACCATTTTTGTTTATAAGAATTTTTACTAATTTTTACTTCTCGAAAACCTGGTAATAACAAAATCGTATAAAAAAAGTCCCTTCTAAATCGTGGGGTAGGTGTAAACGTTGCTCCTACGGTTTTACTTATCCCCCTAAAAAGTAAAGTAGAAGTCGACGCATTCCGTATCCTAGTAAATGTTGTTTGCTTACAAAAAAACGATGCTCATGACTTCCCGGACGGGCACGTGGTCCCAAAGGGTTTGTCGACTCTCTCTATCAACGCGGCGTCCGCAAGTACGTATGGTAAACACAGACGGGACGGCAGGGTCGCGGTCGAAAGCAGGAGCAGAAGCGGCCATAGAATTATCGCGCCGGTTCTTATCGTATGTGTTCCCCTTCCTTTTCTTTACCTTTCCTCGTGATCTTTCTTCTCTCTCTCTCTCTCTCTCTCTATATATATATATATATATACATACATATATATATATATATAGGTAACTGTCGAGGTTGGTGAAACCTTAATTCAAACAGCCCGC
>NW_026531449.1:0-1366 GCF_026283585.1 Hylaeus volcanicus | reverse complement strand
AGGACATGGACAAATTAATAGTTTTCGTTGCATATAAATGCGAGCAATTTGAAAAGAAAGATGTGAAGCTCGTATGCATACTTCTATCATTTTTCGGTATTCAATTTTCTGTAAAAATTCGCTGGGCCACGTGTGAAGGCACTCGCGCGCCACCTATTGTACTTCTGCGTCGGAATGAAATTTCGAAAAATTTTAAATATGCAAAAGGAATCCTTTTAATGAAATTTTATTGTTACACTGCTTCTACTATTATTCGAAGAATTTTATTCGGTTCCGTGTCCACTCAAACAATACAATTTTATAGTTTCGTGGAAACCGTCACATTTTTTTGCTAAGGTCTGTATAATATGCTAGACGCCGTTTCAAATATATTGTTTGAATTTTCTATCAAACATCACTATGACACTCTCTATCAATCTGTAACTATCCAAAACAATACATTTTCTATTGAATATTTTATCATTTTTACTTCAATTGTCCTTGTATCTATTTTTTAGTTATTAATCTCAGAACAGACGATCACATATTACAATATTCAACAAAAATGTCTTTTACACCAAAGAGAAAATATATGTATATACTGCTTTAACAGTTTAGTAAATATCTTTTACCGTATTCACGGAGGAAAAATGAAAATTTATTTTCGTTACATGATCTAAAGAGTAACGTGATAGACTAGTATGATTCAAATGGCCAAAAATGGGAAAAAAAGATAACTTTTTGGTGACGATATTTTAAGCTATTTTGAAAGAAGATAAATTTTTGTGGGATTAAACGCAATTCGAATGTAAGAGGAAAAAATGTACGGGAAACGTTTTCTGAAACATCAAATGTCATTTATGTGAGTGCCGGGCAGCGGTACATGACAGTTCGTGTGAAAGATCGAAACCATTAAAAACACTTTCACATGAACTTATTTTTCGTTGAGACTCCTACATATGGGGGCTCGTCCGGGATGGGGGGTTACAGCGGCAGAGGACCGGCCAGTCACGATGAACAACAATGCCACGCGAAGGACGGTGGAGCGGGCAACAATGAGGCGTTGAGAGAGAACACCGTTCCAGAAAGAGAGAGGGGAGTACACTCGCGAAAGAGAGCGCACTGCTGTCGAGACGCAAAACCCGAGAGAGAAAGAGAGAGGGGAGTACACTCGCGAAAGAGGGCGCGGCGCGCACTGTTGTCGAGACGCGAAACCCGAGAAAACGGACATTCGGCCTAGTTAGGTAGCTTTCAGCTTGCGTAATTAAATTCAAATACAACGCAAAACAAATATGAACACTCTATTATACAATTTTGAACTTGATGTTACGGTTACACAAAGGACATGGACAAATTAATAGTTTTCGTTGCATATAAATGCGAGCAA
>NW_026531448.1:0-1366 GCF_026283585.1 Hylaeus volcanicus | reverse complement strand
CAATAGAAAATGTATTGTTTTGGATAGTTACAGATTGATAGAGAGTGTCATAGTGATGTTTGATAGAAAATTCAAACAATATATTTGAAACGGCGTCTAGCATATTATACAGACCTTAGCAAAAAAATGTGACGGTTTCCACGAAACTATAAAATTGTATTGTTTGAGTGGACACGGAACCGAATAAAATTCTTCGAATAATAGTAGAAGCAGTGTAACAATAAAATTTCATTAAAAGGATTCCTTTTGCATATTTAAAATTTTTCGAAATTTCATTCCGACGCAGAAGTACAATAGGTGGCGCGCGAGTGCCTTCACACGTGGCCCAGCGAATTTTTACAGAAAATTGAATACCGAAAAATGATAGAAGTATGCATACGAGCTTCACATCTTTCTTTTCAAATTGCTCGCATTTATATGCAACGAAAACTATTAATTTGTCCATGTCCTTTGTGTAACCGTAACATCAAGTTCAAAATTGTATAATAGAGTGTTCATATTTGTTTTGCGTTGTATTTGAATTTAATTACGCAAGCTGAAAGCTACCTAACTAGGCCGAATGTCCGTTTTCTCGGGTTTCGCGTCTCGACAACAGTGCGCGCCGCGCCCTCTTTCGCGAGTGTACTCCCCTCTCTCTTTCTCTCTCGGGTTTTGCGTCCCAACAGCAGTGCGCTCTCTTTCGCGAGTGTACTCCCCTCTCTCTTTCTGGAACGGTGTTCTCTCTCAACGCCTCATTGATGCCCGCTCCACCGTCCTTCGCGTGGCATTGTTGTTCATCGTGACTGGCCGGTCCTCTGCCGCTGTAACCCCCCATCCCGGACGAGCCCCCATATGTAGGAGTCTCAACGAAAAATAAGTTCATGTGAAAGTGTTTTTAATGGTTTCGATCTTTCACACGAACTGTCATGTACCGCTGCCCGGCACTCACATAAATGACATTTGATGTTTCAGAAAACGTTTCCCGTACATTTTTTCCTCTTACATTCGAATTGCGTTTAATCCCACAAAAATTTATCTTCTTTCAAAATAGCTTAAAATATCGTCACCAAAAAGTTATCTTTTTTTCCCATTTTTGGCCATTTGAATCATACTAGTCTATCACGTTACTCTTTAGATTATGTAACGAAAATAAATTTTCATTTTTCCTCCGTGAATACGGTAAAAAATATTTACTAAACTGTTAAAGCAGTATATACATATATTTTCTCTTTGGTGTAAAAGACATTTTTGCTGAATATTGTAATATGTGATCGTCTGTTCTGAGATTAATAACTAAAAAATAGATACAAGGACAATTGAAGTAAAAATGATAAAATATTCAATAGAAAATGTATTGTTTTGGATAGTTACAGATTGATAGAGAGTG
>NW_026531447.1:0-1437 GCF_026283585.1 Hylaeus volcanicus | reverse complement strand
AAATGATTCGAAACAGGATTTCAATTATTGGAAATTTTTCAAAAATTAGACAGATAACGTACCTATAGTTAAAAATATAATAGCTTCACCAAAGTTGTGGTTCGATTAATGTTAATCTAGAAAATCAGGCCAATTTTTTAATAATGATTCTATCGAGGTTAAACGATAAACATGGAAAATTTAATTTTTGTTAATCGATGAAATTCGATAAACAATGGTGGGAGTTAGTGTGTTTTAATTACTCGGGGAGTAATCTTTTCCGACATTTTAAAATCTTGATTGATTTTAAAGTCTTCATTGATCTGCAAGTCTTGACCGATCTCGAGTTGTGATCGAACTCGATAAGTTTTCAAGTCTTGATGCGTTAAAATAAATAAATACTAAGTAAAGATTAATTGGGCCGGCTCGTGATTTATGATGGATATAGTCAAGTTCATATTAGAGTTATTATCGATTGTATCGAAAATTTGTGTCCAACAAAAAAGTTCCAAACAGTTTCAATTTAATTTCCGATAAATGTGTTTAGTGTAAAAACAACAATAAGCGAAATATACGTTGTATTATGTATATATACAGGGTGTCCCACGCAACTGGAACAGGTTGTACCTCCTAAACCGTTGGGAGTAGACAAAGATGTTATAAATGAAAGTTAAACATACTTATGCTTTAAAATACAGATAAGATCTGTGTATTATTCTAGATATATGCATATATGTTTATTATGTTTCTTCAATAATTAATAATTTATGTTTCTTTTATATATATTGGCAACGTAAGGCAACCATTTTTGAGAGAGATAAGAAATTCTTTTGTTGGCAGGTTTATCTATAAAATTGATCCGATAATGGTTTCGGTTAAGAGATTCCTCGCTAAGCTCGTGCATTTTCAAAGGAAAAGTGGATTAGACAGTCTGCAATTATGGGCATACAGATAAACATTTCGATTAAGAAGTTGAAGGTAAACATCCATGCATTCGTTACTCGTAACAGAAAAATTGTACGGAATGAAATATTGCATTTCACAACAAATGAGGATGTATACGAATGCAAAAATATATCGGATATGAAGAAATCTATGAAAATGTACACAAATGCAATAATATACAGGGTGTTCAGGCTATTACTAGCCAGCGTTTTTCTCGTAAATGGTACATATGACAACAAAATGAAAGAGAACAAATTTATACTGTTTTTTGTGTGCAATATAACCAGGAATATAGATCTTTCGTATTTGTACTATTTTCTGAGAAATGAAGTTGACCATCAGTTTTTTTTAAATGGAATGGTATATTTTTTGTAGAAAAATATGGTAGAGTAACGAATTCTAAATAAAAAAGTATTTACCTTTATTAGCCCTAAACCTAATAGGTAACAAGTAATTTCACTTTGTTACTTGAAAATGTTCTTAACGTAATATCAAGATGGAGATTCAAACAAG
>NW_026531446.1:0-1181 GCF_026283585.1 Hylaeus volcanicus | reverse complement strand
TAGAAGGTGCTACTGACGGTTTTGATACCAAGTCAGAAGACAGTTTAAAGAAAGAATGTTCTGTAGTGGAGAATCAAAACAGTGTCGGAAGTTGTTTATGTTCAGATGAAGATTTGGAAACTGAGTCGGTAGGACCAGTTCTGAAAGATGAATTGTTACAACTAGAAGGTGCTACTGACGGTTTTGATACCAAGTCAGAAGATAGTTTAAAGAAAAAATGGTTTTTAATGGAGAATAAAAACAGTTTGAGAAATCGTTCATGTTCTGATGAAGATTCGGATACTGAGTCGGTAGGACCAGTTCTGAAGGATGAATTGTTACAAGTAGAAGCTGCTACTGACGGTTTTGATTCCAAGTCGGAAGAAAGTTTAAAGAAAGAATGTTCTGTAGCAGAGAATCAAAATAGTGTCGAAAGTTGTTCATGTTCAGATGAAGATTTGGAAACTGAGTCGGTAGGACCAGTTCTGAAGGATGAATTGTTACAAGTAGAAGCTGCTAGTGACAGTTTTGATTCTAAGTCGGAAGAAAGTTTAAAGAAAGAATGTTTATTAATGGAGAATAAAAACAGTTTGAGAAATCGTTCATGTTCTGATGAAGATTCGGATACTGAGTCGGTAGGAATAGTTCTGAAGGATGAATTGTTACAAGTAGAAGCTGCTACTGACGGTTTTGATTCCAAGTCGGAAGAAAGTTTAAAGAAAGAATGTCCTGTAGTAGAAAATCAAAACAATGTCGGAAGTTGTTTATGTTCAGATGAAGATTTGGAAACTGAGTCGGTAGGACCAGTTCTGAAGGATGAATTGTTACAAGTAGAAGCTGCTAGTGACAGTTTTGATTCTAAGTCGGAAGAAAGTTTAAAGAAAGAATGTTTATTAATGGACAATAAAAACAGTTTGAGAAATCGTTCATGTTCTGATGAAGATTCGGATACTGAGTCGGTAGGACCAGTTCTGAAGGATGAATTGTTACAACTAGAAGGTGCTATTGACGCTTTTGATACCAAGTCAGAAGACAGTTTAAAGAAAGAATGTTTTTTAATGGAGAATCAAAACAGTTTCAGAAATTGTTCATGTTCTGATGAAGATTCGGGTACTGAGTCGGTAGGACCAGTTCTGAAGGATGGATTGTTACAACTAGAAGGTGCTACTGACGGTTTTGATACCAAGTCAGAAGACAGTTTA
>NW_026531445.1:0-9005 GCF_026283585.1 Hylaeus volcanicus | reverse complement strand
CGGCCAATAGGAGTTCCGTCTCTTGTTCCGTCGACACTTACCGCAAAACGTATCGGCGACCGTGCAAAAACAATTTTGGGGCGAATGCCAATCGCGTTCTTCACTCTATCCGATCTGCGCTCTCTCTCTGGGATCGTTTTCGCGGAAACGCCATCGCTGGGCAATACCAAACTCGACGGCCGATCGCCATCTGGTAAGGATTGGTAAATCAAATAGTGTTACGATGCGGGCGTGATTCCTTCGATATTTTTGAGCTTGAGTTTTTGCGTGTTTGTGATTGTGGAGAGGCTACATGATAGGTGATGGGGTGAAATAGAGAGGAGAGAAGGTGTGGCTTGAATTTAGTTGGTAATAATAATTCTTGCACTTGCACTGCATTCTTGGACTTACTGTCATTCTTTTAACAGAACGTTACTTTATAGTTTAATTGTTAGTTCGAAAGGCGCAGAACGTCGAAGCTTTTATAGTTGAGGGTTCTTGCCACGAGACAGTCAAAATATGTCTTGAAGTGTGCTTTGTTTACTTACTTCTGTTTATGAAGCATTCGTTAAGAAGCCTGGAACGGTATCGCAAACTCTCCTACCTATTGACTAATTACCCAAGCAAGTTCGAGAAACTGAGGGAGTTAGAAACAAAGGGCTGGAAAGTTTTGGTTGAAATTTCACTTGGAAAACTTCAAGTACAGTAGGAGTCGAGGATCTGTGACACGTGATTCTTATCTCGTCAGACTCTATCATAAGTAGTTCCCGCCCCTTTTCTTGTAGTATGAAAAATGCCATTTCCTCAGAGGTCATGTTAAGTAATTTCGCTCTACGTATTCAGATTATATTGAACGTTTCAGTGGAAATCCAAGATATGGTTCGAATGCTCCTAGAATCTAGAGATGAATCGAAAATTGATGCTTTTGGCCGCTTGTTTCACGAACGTATTATTTACGGACGGAACCTGGCAGTTCGAATCTTCTGCGATTCCAGTGATTTCCATTTTGGTTGGTCGCTCGTTTGGCAAGCGATCGCTGCGCGCTAGGCGGAATTCTGACGTGGAGCTTCTTATTCCATCGAAGACGGTTGCGTATGGTGGTATAACTACAGGGTGGCTTTAGGTAAGTGCCACGTGAGTGAGGAACCGAATGATAGAGAATACGAGGAAAAGTAAGAAGGCTTCTATTTCGGATATTCACTTATAAACAAATTGTTTACAAAAAATATAGTTCGTATCAAATCCCAACGCTTCCTAAAATATTACGTTGGTAGATAAATAAACACCCAAAGATAAATAGTAGATAAATTCGGACATCCATTTATTGAGCTTTTTTAACTTTCCTAGCTGTCTTAGGTGGTCAATAACTGTTGGACGGCTTACACCCAACTACTGTGCAAGATGTCGAACCGTTGTTCGTGGATCAGCTTCAACCAGTGTCCTCAATTGGTCGTTGTCGACGAGAGAAGAGCGTCCGCGACCATCATCGTCGTGGCTCTCATCTCCACATCGAAATTTTTTGAACCAACGGTGCACCGTGCGTTCATTTACGGTATCTTCTCCAAATGCATCGTTGATATTACGAGTCGCAGTTGCAGCTTTATGACCCAGTTTATATTCATACAAGAATATTAACACGAACTTGCTTAGTATCCATTGCGAAGTAAATAACTCCAAGTTAGCACAAATTAGCAGTAAAAACAAAAGCATACCTATCAGCATACAGCGCGACATCTGCACTGTAAGATGATATTGAAATATAAATAGAATACAGTGAACTGTTATTCCAAAACCAAGCGTCAAAGTTTGAAAGTTCGAAAACCGACATTAATTTCTTACCAACCTAATATAATAACCATTAAGGAATTTCTACATTAAAATTCTAAAGCAAGAAATGTCTCCGCTTTGAATCTTGTTGCATTTCAAACGAATCGAGCAAACCAGCGCGACAAGTGAATTTAATTCTCGGAAGCTCGAGTTTTAGCAAGGATGACCTCGTTTCGTTTGGTATCGGGGAAACGAGCGGAATCGTCGAAGCCTCTCGAACCTAGGTATCCGAATCCGTGCGCGCCAGAACGCCGATGATCTCTGACCAATGACCCGTAACGTCGACGGGGTTGAACAGAATCGAAAGAGAGTACCACCGCGGCCGCGTTTCCGGCAACGAGCGATATCGCGCTGGGGCTGCGGATCAGACAAGCATTAGCCAAGGATAGTAATCAGGACGAAACGATAAATCATGAGCATTGATTACATATTTCAAAACGCGATCGAAAACCGGTTGATCTACGACGCTCATAGCTCTGCGCTCCGCTTCGACGATGACCTGCAGGCTTATCCGAGAAATAATTAATATAATATCCATAATATGAGTCGTTCATTGCACAAATCGTATAACTCCATCAAACAAAAAATTGAGATATGCGATGAAATAATGTATATTGTTTTTTAAAATTCCCTTTAGAATATAAATTCAAATAAATATCGTAGAATACATAAATGTAGCTTTCATCTAACGTTATATAAATTTAATAAGAAAGATTAGCCAAAAAATAATTGTCAGTAATGTCACAGTTTTTATGTGACTGGTGGAGTTATACGATTTGTGCAGTGAACGGCTCATATGTTAATTTGAGACTTCCCTGTAACTCTTACTACTTTTTTTTAGATATCGTTGATGTTATTCAGGAGAGTATAGGAAGAGTATTGTTGCGATTTTGTGGTACACATTGAACAAGATGTTTTCTGCCAACATAAATCAATTTTGGAGATTTTATATTCGACCGTCGATGTCGACGTTAACCTATGCGCCTCGAATTCCGTGCTACGCGGGTCTGATTGGAACGTTAGAAACGGGAAGTTCGCCTGGCATCGATCGTATCGCCGGTTCAGGACCTTTGTATTCAAATTACGACCGGAGTTCGCGATCGATCTGGCCTGGAGAATATCGCTACGAAATTATTTTCGCCTGTCGTGTCTTGAATTGAAGTAGAATACCAGTTATGGGCAACTATTAATACCTGCTGCTTGGGGAATATTATTGGCATCTGGGAAGAATGCCTCACTCTGTTAAAGCAATTCCTTGCATACTATAATGTGTGCAGTAGCAGATGAACATTGCTTAAATTGTGCACAAGACTAGTAAACACCTAAATAAGATTGGGGATATATGAGCCATTCACTGCACAAATCGATTAACTCTAGTTTTTGAAAAATGTTAAATTTAGGTGTCAAAACACGTGGTGTAGTCATAACATATTATATTTATAATAACATTCTTGAGTAATGAAGATTAACGCCATTAATCGACGAAATTTTTGTTGGCCATTGAATAATAAATAATTTATTTCGAAGTCCATTTTGATCGCATTTCTCAATTTTTTGTTTGATGAAGTTAATCGATTTGTGCAATGAACGGCTCATATATCCCCAATCTTATTTAGGTGTTTACTAGTCTTGTGCACAATTTAAGCAATGTTCATCTGCTACTGCACACATTATAGTATGCAAGGAATTGCTTTAACAGAGTGAGGCATTCTTCCCAGATGCCAATAATATTCCCCAAGCAGCAGGTATTAATAGTTGCCCATAACTGGTATTCTACTTCAATTCAAGACACGACAGGCGAAAATAATTTCGTAGCGATATTCTCCAGGCCAGATCGATCGCGAACTCCGGTCGTAATTTGAATACAAAGGTCCTGAACCGGCGATACGATCGATGCCAGGCGAACTTCCCGTTTCTAACGTTCCAATCAGACCCGCGTAGCACGGAATTCGAGGCGCATAGGTTAACGTCGACATCGACGGTCGAATATAAAATCTCCAAAATTGATTTATGTTGGCAGAAAACATCTTGTTCAATGTGTACCACAAAATCGCAACAATACTCTTCCTATACTCTCCTGAATAACATCAACGATATCTAAAAAAAAGTAGTAAGAGTTACAGGGAAGTCTCAAATTAACATATGAGCCGTTCACTGCACAAATCGTATAACTCCACCAGTCACATAAAAACTGTGACATTACTGACAATTATTTTTTGGCTAATCTTTCTTATTAAATTTATATAACGTTAGATGAAAGCTACATTTATGTATTCTACGATATTTATTTGAATTTATATTCTAAAGGGAATTTTAAAAAACAATATACATTATTTCATCGCATATCTCAATTTTTTGTTTGATGGAGTTATACGATTTGTGCAATGAACGACTCATATTATGGATATTATATTAATTATTTCTCGGATAAGCCTGCAGGTCATCGTCGAAGCGGAGCGCAGAGCTATGAGCGTCGTAGATCAACCGGTTTTCGATCGCGTTTTGAAATATGTAATCAATGCTCATGATTTATCGTTTCGTCCTGATTACTATCCTTGGCTAATGCTTGTCTGATCCGCAGCCCCAGCGCGATATCGCTCGTTGCCGGAAACGCGGCCGCGGTGGTACTCTCTTTCGATTCTGTTCAACCCCGTCGACGTTACGGGTCATTGGTCAGAGATCATCGGCGTTCTGGCGCGCACGGATTCGGATACCTAGGTTCGAGAGGCTTCGACGATTCCGCTCGTTTCCCCGATACCAAACGAAACGAGGTCATCCTTGCTAAAACTCGAGCTTCCGAGAATTAAATTCACTTGTCGCGCTGGTTTGCTCGATTCGTTTGAAATGCAACAAGATTCAAAGCGGAGACATTTCTTGCTTTAGAATTTTAATGTAGAAATTCCTTAATGGTTATTATATTAGGTTGGTAAGAAATTAATGTCGGTTTTCGAACTTTCAAACTTTGACGCTTGGTTTTGGAATAACAGTTCACTGTATTCTATTTATATTTCAATATCATCTTACAGTGCAGATGTCGCGCTGTATGCTGATAGGTATGCTTTTGTTTTTACTGCTAATTTGTGCTAACTTGGAGTTATTTACTTCGCAATGGATACTAAGCAAGTTCGTGTTAATATTCTTGTATGAATATAAACTGGGTCATAAAGCTGCAACTGCGACTCGTAATATCAACGATGCATTTGGAGAAGATACCGTAAATGAACGCACGGTGCACCGTTGGTTCAAAAAATTTCGATGTGGAGATGAGAGCCACGACGATGATGGTCGCGGACGCTCTTCTCTCGTCGACAACGACCAATTGAGGACACTGGTTGAAGCTGATCCACGAACAACGGTTCGACATCTTGCACAGTAGTTGGGTGTAAGCCGTCCAACAGTTATTGACCACCTAAGACAGCTAGGAAAGTTAAAAAAGCTCAATAAATGGATGTCCGAATTTATCTACTATTTATCTTTGGGTGTTTATTTATCTACCAACGTAATATTTTAGGAAGCGTTGGGATTTGATACGAACTATATTTTTTGTAAACAATTTGTTTATAAGTGAATATCCGAAATAGAAGCCTTCTTACTTTTCCTCGTATTCTCTATCATTCGGTTCCTCACTCACGTGGCACTTACCTAAAGCCACCCTGTAGTTATACCACCATACGCAACCGTCTTCGATGGAATAAGAAGCTCCACGTCAGAATTCCGCCTAGCGCGCAGCGATCGCTTGCCAAACGAGCGACCAACCAAAATGGAAATCACTGGAATCGCAGAAGATTCGAACTGCCAGGTTCCGTCCGTAAATAATACGTTCGTGAAACAAGCGGCCAAAAGCATCAATTTTCGATTCATCTCTAGATTCTAGGAGCATTCGAACCATATCTTGGATTTCCACTGAAACGTTCAATATAATCTGAATACGTAGAGCGAAATTACTTAACATGACCTCTGAGGAAATGGCATTTTTCATACTACAAGAAAAGGGGCGGGAACTACTTATGATAGAGTCTGACGAGATAAGAATCACGTGTCACAGATCCTCGACTCCTACTGTACTTGAAGTTTTCCAAGTGAAATTTCAACCAAAACTTTCCAGCCCTTTGTTTCTAACTCCCTCAGTTTCTCGAACTTGCTTGGGTAATTAGTCAATAGGTAGGAGAGTTTGCGATACCGTTCCAGGCTTCTTAACGAATGCTTCATAAACAGAAGTAAGTAAACAAAGCACACTTCAAGACATATTTTGACTGTCTCGTGGCAAGAACCCTCAACTATAAAAGCTTCGACGTTCTGCGCCTTTCGAACTAACAATTAAACTATAAAGTAACGTTCTGTTAAAAGAATGACAGTAAGTCCAAGAATGCAGTGCAAGTGCAAGAATTATTATTACCAACTAAATTCAAGCCACACCTTCTCTCCTCTCTATTTCACCCCATCACCTATCATGTAGCCTCTCCACAATCACAAACACGCAAAAACTCAAGCTCAAAAATATCGAAGGAATCACGCCCGCATCGTAACACTATTTGATTTACCAATCCTTACCAGATGGCGATCGGCCGTCGAGTTTGGTATTGCCCAGCGATGGCGTTTCCGCGAAAACGATCCCAGAGAGAGAGCGCAGATCGGATAGAGTGAAGAACGCGATTGGCATTCGCCCCAAAATTGTTTTTGCACGGTCGCCGATACGTTTTGCGGTAAGTGTCGACGGAACAAGAGACGGAACTCCTATTGGCCGACATCGCGATTTATCACGGAGCCAGCAAGAGAAACGGAAAACGAATCGTTCCCCAGAGCTCGCGGCCAATAGGAGTTCCGTCTCTTGTTCCGTCGACACTTACCGCAAAACGTATCGGCGACCGTGCAAAAACAATTTTGGGGCGAATGCCAATCGCGTTCTTCACTCTATCCGATCTGCGCTCTCTCTCTGGGATCGTTTTCGCGGAAACGCCATCGCTGGGCAATACCAAACTCGACGGCCGATCGCCATCTGGTAAGGATTGGTAAATCAAATAGTGTTACGATGCGGGCGTGATTCCTTCGATATTTTTGAGCTTGAGTTTTTGCGTGTTTGTGATTGTGGAGAGGCTACATGATAGGTGATGGGGTGAAATAGAGAGGAGAGAAGGTGTGGCTTGAATTTAGTTGGTAATAATAATTCTTGCACTTGCACTGCATTCTTGGACTTACTGTCATTCTTTTAACAGAACGTTACTTTATAGTTTAATTGTTAGTTCGAAAGGCGCAGAACGTCGAAGCTTTTATAGTTGAGGGTTCTTGCCACGAGACAGTCAAAATATGTCTTGAAGTGTGCTTTGTTTACTTACTTCTGTTTATGAAGCATTCGTTAAGAAGCCTGGAACGGTATCGCAAACTCTCCTACCTATTGACTAATTACCCAAGCAAGTTCGAGAAACTGAGGGAGTTAGAAACAAAGGGCTGGAAAGTTTTGGTTGAAATTTCACTTGGAAAACTTCAAGTACAGTAGGAGTCGAGGATCTGTGACACGTGATTCTTATCTCGTCAGACTCTATCATAAGTAGTTCCCGCCCCTTTTCTTGTAGTATGAAAAATGCCATTTCCTCAGAGGTCATGTTAAGTAATTTCGCTCTACGTATTCAGATTATATTGAACGTTTCAGTGGAAATCCAAGATATGGTTCGAATGCTCCTAGAATCTAGAGATGAATCGAAAATTGATGCTTTTGGCCGCTTGTTTCACGAACGTATTATTTACGGACGGAACCTGGCAGTTCGAATCTTCTGCGATTCCAGTGATTTCCATTTTGGTTGGTCGCTCGTTTGGCAAGCGATCGCTGCGCGCTAGGCGGAATTCTGACGTGGAGCTTCTTATTCCATCGAAGACGGTTGCGTATGGTGGTATAACTACAGGGTGGCTTTAGGTAAGTGCCACGTGAGTGAGGAACCGAATGATAGAGAATACGAGGAAAAGTAAGAAGGCTTCTATTTCGGATATTCACTTATAAACAAATTGTTTACAAAAAATATAGTTCGTATCAAATCCCAACGCTTCCTAAAATATTACGTTGGTAGATAAATAAACACCCAAAGATAAATAGTAGATAAATTCGGACATCCATTTATTGAGCTTTTTTAACTTTCCTAGCTGTCTTAGGTGGTCAATAACTGTTGGACGGCTTACACCCAACTACTGTGCAAGATGTCGAACCGTTGTTCGTGGATCAGCTTCAACCAGTGTCCTCAATTGGTCGTTGTCGACGAGAGAAGAGCGTCCGCGACCATCATCGTCGTGGCTCTCATCTCCACATCGAAATTTTTTGAACCAACGGTGCACCGTGCGTTCATTTACGGTATCTTCTCCAAATGCATCGTTGATATTACGAGTCGCAGTTGCAGCTTTATGACCCAGTTTATATTCATACAAGAATATTAACACGAACTTGCTTAGTATCCATTGCGAAGTAAATAACTCCAAGTTAGCACAAATTAGCAGTAAAAACAAAAGCATACCTATCAGCATACAGCGCGACATCTGCACTGTAAGATGATATTGAAATATAAATAGAATACAGTGAACTGTTATTCCAAAACCAAGCGTCAAAGTTTGAAAGTTCGAAAACCGACATTAATTTCTTACCAACCTAATATAATAACCATTAAGGAATTTCTACATTAAAATTCTAAAGCAAGAAATGTCTCCGCTTTGAATCTTGTTGCATTTCAAACGAATCGAGCAAACCAGCGCGACAAGTGAATTTAATTCTCGGAAGCTCGAGTTTTAGCAAGGATGACCTCGTTTCGTTTGGTATCGGGGAAACGAGCGGAATCGTCGAAGCCTCTCGAACCTAGGTATCCGAATCCGTGCGCGCCAGAACGCCGATGATCTCTGACCAATGACCCGTAACGTCGACGGGGTTGAACAGAATCGAAAGAGAGTACCACCGCGGCCGCGTTTCCGGCAACGAGCGATATCGCGCTGGGGCTGCGGATCAGACAAGCATTAGCCAAGGATAGTAATCAGGACGAAACGATAAATCATGAGCATTGATTACATATTTCAAAACGCGATCGAAAACCGGTTGATCTACGACGCTCATAGCTCTGCGCTCCGCTTCGACGATGACCTGCAGGCTTATCCGAGAAATAATTAATATAATATCCATAATATGAGTCGTTCATTGCACAAATCGTATAACTCCATCAAACAAAAAA
>NW_026531444.1:0-1947 GCF_026283585.1 Hylaeus volcanicus | reverse complement strand
TTGTGAGAGAAAAGAATGTTTGCGAGTGTGAAAGTATCTGCTTCAGATCTTGTATGAATGTCAGAGCGAACGGACGTATACAGGGTGTCCCAAAAGTCGGGGAGGAGCCGGAAATGGGGGGTAGCTGAGATGATTCTGAACAACAATTTCCTTTGTAAAAATGTCGGATGGGGCTTCGTTAAGGAGATATTAAGAGAAAACCCCGACCAATCAGAGCGCACGTAGACCGTTCGAGCGGCCGTGGTAGCGAAGGCTACGCGCTAGGCGGCAGCGTCAATGTCCTTCGATGCACGTCGAGTCACTTGTTCGCGTACAAGCGCGGCCGCCAGCGCGTAGCCTTCGCTACCGCGGCCACTCCAACGGTCTACGCGCGCTCTGATTGGTCGGGGTTTTCGCTTAATATCTCCTTAACGAAGCCCCATCCGACATTTTTGCAAAGGAAATTGTTGTTCAGAATCGTCTCAGCTACCCCCCATTTCCGGCTCCTCCCCGACTTTTGGGACACCCTGTATACGTCCGTTCGCTCTGACATTCATACAAGATCTGAAGCAGATACTTTCACACTCGCAAACATTCTTTTCTCTCACAAGGGAAGGCTCAGAAGTGATACTCACCGATTGCAATGAAATTTGGTAGAGTGATAGATCTATATCTAGAATAAGCGTAACTGTAATATTAGAAAAGTTAGTTTAAATATGCAGTAAAAGCCCATAGCGGGATGCATTTTTGTTGGTAACAACTTCAAGTGGTATAGGTCAGCGGCATAGTGGCTAGCAGGGGCTTTTACTATATATTTAAACTAACTTTTCTCAAAAATGGCTGGCCATCTGCAGCTAATATTACAGTTACGCTTATTCTAGATATAGATCTATCACTCTACCATTGCAATCGGCGAGTATCACTTCTGAGCCTTCCTTGGTCCGGTTGCGTAGCTTCCTGGTATTTTATCGGTGGAGGTTATTCGAAGCGATACTGTTGAAGAAATAATTTCAGAAGTTGGTGCTGCTTCGATTAGCATAGGTGGCAACTCGGACAAGGGAAGGCTCAGAAGTGATACTCACCGATTGCAATGAAATTTGGTAGAGTGATAGATCTATATCTAGAATAAGCGTAACTGTAATATTAGAAAAGTTAGTTTAAATATATAGTAAAAGCCCCTGCTAGCCACTATGCCGCTGACCTATACCACTTGAAGTTGTTACCAACAAAAATGCATCCCGCTATGGGCTTTTACTGCATATTTAAACTAACTTTTCTCAAAAATGGCTGGCCATCTGCAGCTAATATTACAGTTACGCTTATTCTAGATATAGATCTATCACTCTACCAAATTTCATTGCAATCGGTGAGTATCACTTCTGAGCCTTCCCTTGTCCGAGTTGCCACCTATGCTAATCGAAGCAGCACCAACTTCTGAAATTATTTCTTCAACAGTATCGCTTCGAATAACCTCCACCGATAAAATACCAGGAAGCTACGCAACCGGACCAAGGAAGGCTCAGAAGTGATACTCGCCGATTGCAATGGTAGAGTGATAGATCTATATCTAGAATAAGCGTAACTGTAATATTAGCTGCAGATGGCCAGCCATTTTTGAGAAAAGTTAGTTTAAATATGCAGTAAAAGCCCATAGCGGGATGCATTTTTGTTGGTAACAACTTCAAGTGGTATAGGTCAGCGGCATAGTGGCTAGCAGGGGCTTTTACTATATATTTAAACTAACTTTTCTAATATTACAGTTACGCTTATTCTAGATATAGATCTATCACTCTACCAAATTTCATTGCAATCGGTGAGTATCACTTCTGAGCCTTCCCTTGTGAGAGAAAAGAATGTTTGCGAGTGTGAAAGTATCTGCTTCAGATCTTGTATGAATGTCAGAGCGAACGGACGTATACAGGGTGTCCCAAAAGTCGGGGAGGAGCCGGAAATGGGGGGTAGCTGAGA
>NW_026531443.1:0-1235 GCF_026283585.1 Hylaeus volcanicus | reverse complement strand
CGAATAAAATTCTTCGAATAATAGTAGAAGCAGTGTAACAATAAAATTTCATTAAAAGGATTCCTTTTGCATATTTAAAATTTTTCGAAATTTCATTCCGACGCAGAAGTACAATAGGTGGCGCGCGAGTGCCTTCACACGTGGCCGAGCGAATTTTTACAGAAAATTGAATACCGAAAAATGATAGAAGTATGCATACGAGCTTCACATCTTTCTTTTCAAATTGCTCGCATTTATATGCAACGAAAACTATTAATTTGTCCATGTCCTTTGTGTAACCGTAACATCAAGTTCAAAATTGTATAATAGAGTGTTCATATTTGTTTTGCGTTGTATTTGAATTTAATTACGCAAGCTGAAAGCTACCTAACTAGGCCGAATGTCCGTTTTCTCGGGTTTCGCGTCTCGACAACAGTGCGCGCCGCGCCCTCTTTCGCGAGTGTACTCCCCTCTCTCTTTCTCTCTCGGGTTTTGCGTCTCGACAGCAGTGCGCTCTCTTTCGCGAGTGTACTCCCCTCTCTCTTTCTGGAACGGTGTTCTCTCTCAACGCCTCATTGTTGTCCGCTCCACCGTTCTTCGCGTGGCATTGTTGTTCATCGTGACTGGCCGGTCCTCTGCCGCTGTAACCCCCCATCCCGGACGAGCCCCCATATGTAGGAGTCTCAACGAAAAATAAGTTCATGTGAAAGTGTTTTTAATGGTTTCGATCTTTCACACGAACTGTCATGTACCGCTGCCCGGCACTCACATAAATGACATTTGATGTTTCAGAAAACGTTTCCCGTACATTTTTTCCTCTTACATTCGAATTGCGTTTAATCCCACAAAAATTTATCTTCTTTCAAAATAGCTTAAAATATCGTCACCAAAAAGTTATCTTTTTTCCCATTTTTGGCCATTTGAATCATACTAGTCTATCACGTTACTCTTTAGATTATGTAACGAAAATAAATTTTCATTTTTCCTCCGTGAATACGGTAAAAAATATTTACTAAACTGTTAAAGCAGTATATACATATATTTTCTCTTTGGTGTAAAAGAAATTTTTGCTGAATATTGTAATATGTGATCGTCTGTTCTGAGATTAATAACTAAAAAATAGATACAAGGACAATTGAAGTAAAAATGATAAAATATTCAATAGAAAATGTATTGTTTTGGATAGTTACAGATTGATAGAGAGTGTCATAGTGATGTTTGATAGAAAATTCAAACAATATATTTGAAACGGCGTC
>NW_026531442.1:0-1132 GCF_026283585.1 Hylaeus volcanicus | reverse complement strand
TTATTTTTCGTTGAGACTCCTACATATGGGGGCTCGTCCGGGATGGGGGGTTACAGCGGCAGAGGACCGGCCAGTCACGATGAACAACAATGCCACGCGAAGAACGGTGGAGCGGGCAACAATGAGGCGTTGAGAGAGAACACCGTTCCAGAAAGAGAGAGGGGAGTACACTCGCGAAAGAGAGCGCACTGCTGTCGAGACGCAAAACCCGAGAGAGAAAGAGAGAGGGGAGTACACTCGCGAAAGAGGGCGCGGCGCGCACTGTTGTCGAGACGCGAAACCCGAGAAAACGGACATTCGGCCTAGTTAGGTAGCTTTCAGCTTGCGTAATTAAATTCAAATACAACGCAAAACAAATATGAACACTCTATTATACAATTTTGAACTTGATGTTACGGTTACACAAAGGACATGGACAAATTAATAGTTTTCGTTGCATATAAATGCGAGCAATTTGAAAAGAAAGATGTGAAGCTCGTATGCATACTTCTATCATTTTTCGGTATTCAATTTTCTGTAAAAATTCGCTGGGCCACGTGTGAAGGCACTCGCGCGCCACCTATTGTACTTCTGCGTCGGAATGAAATTTCGAAAAATTTTAAATATGCAAAAGGAATCCTTTTAATGAAATTTTATTGTTACACTGCTTCTACTATTATTCGAAGAATTTTATTCGGTTCCGTGTCCACTCAAACAATACAATTTTATAGTTTCGTGGAAACCGTCACATTTTTTTGCTAAGGTCTGTATAATATGCTAGACGCCGTTTCAAATATATTGTTTGAATTTTCTATCAAACATCACTATGACACTCTCTATCAATCTGTAACTATCCAAAACAATACATTTTCTATTGAATATTTTATCATTTTTACTTCAATTGTCCTTGTATCTATTTTTTAGTTATTAATCTCAGAACAGACGATCGAATATTACAATATTCAGCAAAAATGTCTTTTACACCAAAGAGAAAATATATGTATATACTGCTTTAACAGTTTAGTAAATATTTTTTACCGTATTCACGGAGGAAAAATGAAAATTTATTTTCGTTACATAATCTAAAGAGTAACGTGATAGACTAGTATGATTCAAATGGCCAAAAATGGGAAAAAAAGATAACTTTTTGGTG
>NW_026531441.1:0-2539 GCF_026283585.1 Hylaeus volcanicus | reverse complement strand
ATTTGATGTTTTCTAATTCGTACGGAGCAATAAACTAATGTGTTTACATTACAAACTCTACTGTAAATGGTTCGTCATAAGAATCGTACAAATATTTATTGCTTCTGTATTTTTACCCACTTTTCGCATTTTTTTTGTTAATTTCACACATTATATTAACTAGTAAATGTTGTTTGGACTATATCTATCTTAGAGACTTCCGAGAATATGTAAAATATCATTGATTACAAAAAAAGAAGTTAAGAAACTACAATTTCACATAAAAGTTTTTTGGGAAATTGATCGGTGTACAAATACATTCTACACCCACTGTATGAATGATTTTTAGCTGTCAATGATGAAAAAGTTCCTTTACAACTCAACAACACCGGTTATTTATCCACTCTTTCCAATCGTTCTAAGCCATTCAAACAACAGTGCGGGGGTAGACAATCTAATTTCCGTGAATTCAGAAAATTCTCCAAAGTCAATAAGTTGATTTCTCGGCGTCTGATTAACAAGCGCTGAAGACAAACAGTTTAAACAAAACGGCGCCGGTGCAACGGGCGATCAAACGAAGGACGACGGCTCTTCAACTTTCCGTGAAGTTGATAATGAGTTGAACGTCGCATGAAACGTTCTCGTGCTCCAGAAAAACACAGCGACGGTCGTCACTGTCGGGAAAGGATTACGTCTCCATGAAACTTCTGCATTTTATTTCAGTGTCTTGCCGTGGAAGTTTCCGTTGGATAGAGCGAATATCACTCAGGATATTTCTCTGGAATGGAAATCCGCGCTTTCCGTGCACTTATGACTGTCGGATCCATAGGAACAGAAAAGGGAGGCGAACGCCGCAGAGAAGGAACTGGCTCCGAACGAAAGAATCCGCTTCAAACGGAAACGCAAAGCGAAATAATATTTATCGTTCAGTCGCCGGGTAATGTTACTTTTCCAAGCGTCGGTCACCGAAGGGAAACTTCTGTTTACTTCATAAAATGGTTCACATGTCACCAAAGAAATCCTCGAAAAAGTATCTTGTGTGTACTAGGGACCGAAAATAACAGTTATTTCAAAAATTTTTATGCAACAAGTCATTAACGAAAACTTGTATGTTATTTAAGTTAAGGATAGTGACCATAACGTGTAAAAACAATGTTAAAAAAGTAACACGCAATTAAAAAATATCGATTTTAAAAAGATTTGATTACAAGTAATGATAATAAATGGTCGACAAGTTTTTTAGTTGTCGATAATCATTACTGATGAGAGAATTCTATTTCTTTTGCTTGAAATATCGTATTAATTTATTATTTTATTAATGAAAAAATATTTATATCGACATTTAATAATAGTTATTGGGGAGTGAAATTTTCTTTTAGTCGTTCATAATAGTTATCAATGAGAAAAATATAATCTGGGTGCTGAAAACAGTTATTTATAGGAGTAATTCCATTTTTCTCAATCTTAATAGTATACTCTATTGTTTTGGATTCGGTTAGAACAGTTTATCAAATATGTACCAAAATAGTCCTTTTGTTGCTCTGAATAGAAACGTTAGTACTAATCGTAGCGGTGAAACATAAATTACGAAACCTGTCTGGTTGGCCAAATGCAACTGAAACAGTATTTTCGTCATCAATACATACTCAGAACAATTGAAATACAGTTTCTATTTGATTAGGTTTGGGATCAGGGGAAATAAACACCAGTAAGTACTTTACCTAACTCTACATATAGAGAGAGAGAACGACTATATAAACTGCTGGACAAAATTAGCGAAACACTTTTTTAAATGTTCATAATTATGAGAGTTTTTAACCGATTTCAGTGAAACTTCGTGAGGAGTAGTCTTCAAGTCTCTTCTAGGTGTATGCAAAGTTGCATTGGCGAAAGTTGATGTGAAGGGGTTAATTCACTCCCTAACGGGGAAAGTGTAAAAAAACGCCTCTTTGAAACAGGCCAGGGATGACGGAAGGAGTTGAAAAATTCAAAAAAACCTTTGGGGCGACTCTCCTTGATGCCCTCTACAAAATGCACCCCTGGAAATGCCTCTCGGACAAATCCACCCCCCACAACCTTCCACCCCCTCTAAAATCCACAATTTTTGGACGACGGCCTCGATTTTGGGCTCAATGCATTCTCTGGAGTCCCCTGATCCAGAAAATGCCATCACTCATACCGTGCACCCCATAGGCATCTCTTGGGGGGGTGGAACAGCTCTCAAATGTTCAACCCCCTTCGTAAGGGAGCACTTCCACACATCGGAGGACGATGAAATTCACCATGTTTTTTCTCGATACGTTAAGGATGAATGGCGAAAAGGTCCCGTTTCGAAAACTGCTCCTGAAGCTGAAGGGAGAGGTGCAGAGGTAGGGGTGGTCCACCCCCAAGTGTAAGGGTTAGAAAGTTGTCACATTGCATGGATTACATGTCCAACAGTCCAGGGTATCGGAGCGACACAGTTTTGATGTCTTTTTCCCGCGTGAATAGCATTAATATACGAAAATGTCGTTTTTTTTTGGAAAACCCACCGCTAACTTCAGGCCCATCTGCAGGGTGA
>NW_026531440.1:0-8958 GCF_026283585.1 Hylaeus volcanicus | reverse complement strand
ATTTGATGTTTTCTAATTCGTACGGAGCAATAAACTAATGTGTTTACGTTACAAACTCTACTGTAAATGGTTCGTCATAAGAATCGTACAAATAATTATTGCTTCTATACTTTTACCCACTTTTCGCATTTTTTTGTTAATTTCACACATTATATTAACTAGTAAATGTTGTTTGGACTATATCTATCTTAGAGACTTCCGAGAATATGTAAAATATCATTAATTATAAAAAAAGAAATTAAGAAACTACAATTTCACACAAAAGTTTTTTGGGAAATTGATCGGTGTACGAATACATTCTACACCCACTGTAAATCATGAAAATTTTATCTGAACTGGTAAAAATATAAGAGTACCTTCTTAATAAAGCTTCAGTCTAACACCAAAGCTCGCTTCAAGGTAACAATTCTAAGAAGTGGGATAACGACCCGTCTCTTAGAATAAGAATCATCGATAGTTTATGTCCTATCGTTCATAGCGACAATTGTCAAATAAGTATCGATAATTTGGACAATTGTCAGATAAGTATCGATAATTTGGACATTTATCGTAACAAGGACAGGCGTTGTTGTTTAGAAAAGTGAATTCGTGGTCGTAAATTTCGTCGTTGAATCGCACAGCGACCGGTTAGGACCGCGTTCCGTCGTAAAATAAAATTGACGAGAACAATTTACATCGTCGCCCGCTTCATTTTCCGAGGATATTTCGACTGGAGACAAATCGTCGCACTCGCGTGGCGACGGCACCGTTCTCTCTATTTCTGCGTAACCATAAGTCCACCAAAGTAGACAGACCAACTGGCTTTGCACTCCCGTTCCCGCTGAAAAAAAAAGAACGACGGGAGCGTTCGATTCGGCAGTAAATTTCCCCACGTTGAGTCCGAGAACGCGCCGGCTATGGTAATGCAAGAAGCGAGGGAAGGTAAATCTGCCCTCGCTTTTTCCTTATTTTTTCGTGGCTGGAAGATGGATTTCAGGGTCGACTAACGCTCCCACGATCCCCGACAAAAAGGTACGCGAACGACCGTGACTCGGTCGTTTAAGACCCAGTGACACACTTTTCGGTTGTAATGTTTTGATGATAGTACTTGAAGCGGTGTTTTCTTTTGTTACATAAGAGTGAATATTTGAGGATAACAGCAAACTAAATCAACAATTAATTTTCCAGGTTAGATGATAACACGTTTAATCGCATCTTTCATTTTCTCGCTATAAGATGTATGTAAACAAATTCTTCGTATCTTCTATTCGATTATATAAATTATTTATTTGTGTCTATTTCAACTATGATATTTTGGTTATTATACCTGTGACAATGTTTGGTTTTGTTGAAAAATTAAGTCGAACAATTAATTTTTTAGAATAGGTGATTACGTGTTTAACCACAACTTTTCTATTTGTACTATGAAATGTAACCACGGAATTCTTCATATCAACCTTTCATATCAACCTTGTGGTGGCGGTTCTGTAAAGAGAGAGCGAGAGAGGGAAGATAGCTACATAGCAGGTCCGTTTGTTTTTTAAACATACTTTTATTAAAGCTTCTGACAATAATATACAAACAGTTATATACAAACAGTTGAAACAGTTAAAACAGTTAACAAAAAGATCCATAAAACGTAATAAAAAAAAAGGAACAATGTGACTTACAAACTATTATGTAGACTAAGACGCCATTCAGGTACGCATAGTCTACTCTTTGAATTGATGATGATTGATGCACTTAATGATAGGAGTGGTTGTTTGAAATGAAGTAAAAAGCGAACTTACACTATTGAGTTTAAATAATATAGAAATGGGGTAACAAAGAACTAGATTAGTGTGATTAAAAAGAAAACAAAAGGAAACAAAGGGCGAGGAAAAAGAGGAAGTGGGTGTTGGATTTTGACTACCCCTTATGCTAGTACCTATTCTTTTTTTATTATTATTTTTCTAGCAGGCCCGTGCCTTATATACCGAAATGTTTGGATGTCGGCCGAAAATGGTTTCTATAGGAAAGTTAGGCGGACTGAACATTTAGGAGAAGCGCGCGGTATCTTTTTAGTGGTGAGGGCAGGAGCCACCACAATGTGGATTACATATTTGTATTTATTTTAATTGTGGTATTTCAATGGAGATACTTAATACCAGGCCCACCGTTTACTTACCCCAAAAGAGAGAATCGACGAAGAAATCATTATCGTATATTAAAAAATCAATTTTACTCCCTGAAAATTTCATCTTAATTTCCTCGAACTATCGCCTTAATACTGTAAATGTTTTAAACATTTCTATTCAGCATTTCTTTTTTAAAAGTTCCCCTAAAAATACATTTTAATGCACGAATTTAATTAATCAGAAAATAACCACTCAGTGGTTCTTCAACTGATTTAATTTAGGGAGTATATTCAGAGATATTGATGGAAATGATTCTTCCTTCCAATTGGAATTCAACGTAACCCACTGTCGGTTACCAATAAACTTTTAATCGCACTGTGGAGCCTTGTGGGAGCTCTGACGAATAATCGCGATTAAAATTATTGGAATCGCCGGTGTGTTCAACCGGTTCGAGGAAGAATTGAAAAATTTACATAATATCCAGAGATGAATTTCCTGCAATTCAATTAACGACCGTTCCGCCGTTCTTTCTTTTCGTCGAAGCACTTTCTCGAGCATTAAAAAGCTTATCAATTCTCGCTGACGCGGATGGGCAAAGTCAAGAACTCGCGCTTTAAACAAATTCTTTCGCCAGGTGAAGGGAGCAGTTTGAAAGGTATGTTGGCAGCAAACGTCCGTTGGTAGCCTTTGATTGCGGCGCACCGTGTCGTTCTTAATTCGGAAGTTTCGTGTAATAATTCAGCGTTGCCTTCCGTGAATTTTTCCTTCTACTATTTATGTTGCCGTAGCAACTAAACATTGAAAAAAGTGAAACGCGTTCGTAAGCTATTTACGCTACAGTAGTCTTTGAGAACCTTTCTGCACTTTGTGCACTGCGAATTAAAAAATGTCCAGCCAACTTTCTCAGACTTCTTTGATGCTATCTAACTAGATAATTAACATAATATTAAGATAATAAGTGTGAGACTCGCGGTACACAAATTGAGTCGAACATGAAAAACACGAATCCGATACGTTGTATGAAAGGGCGCAAGGAGTTTTATACCTGATTATGGTATCCACGATCCTACAGTAAATCGTAGGTCAAAGGGTTAATAGACAATTGAGAAGAATCTATTGAATATGTGGGATAATTAAGAATCTAGCATATACAGGATGAGTCACGAGAAACAGAACACCTGAACAACTTGACTGCTATTGGTAATAGGAAAAAATGCATCAGGGTAAAATTATTGGGTATCGGCGGGCTGATCATCCAATGTTACTACATAGTTTTTCGATAGGTGGAGGCGTCATGGAGATGATCTCTTGGAGGTCATGGAGGTCATCTCTCTTTTTTTAAACGGAACGGTATGTTTTTGCTTCCCTATCGTGATAGAGGATCTTATAACGAGTTCAACGACCCATTACGTAAGGTTATTGAAGGTCATAGAAAGTAGAGAAAGGCGATAATATTTACGGTTTTGGTAGATCAAAAGGACCCATGAGGTGATTTAAACTTTACCTTGAGGTCAATTTTAGAAGGGATTCCAAGGTCAACTCGATTTTTTCGAATGGATATCCCCATTTACGACACCAGATTCGAAACGAGGTGGATTACTTAGGTTAATCAAGCACCTCAAAGTGTGAATGGCAAGGGGACTCACGTTAATCAAGCACCATGCATTTTTTCTTATCACCAATAACAGCCAAGTTATTCAGGTGTTCTGTCTCTCGTGACTCACCCTGTATAATATTTAAGGTAATAATTTACCTTATAATTTGACTTCGCCTTTATTTTAAATTTATATACTATGAATTAACAATATTTTCACGCGACTTTTTCGAACTTCTTTGCGGCAATGACACAAGACATTGAAAAATAGTTTTTCGTAGTAAAAATATGGAACGTAAAATGTTAAAAAAAGAACAGGAAATCATGTTAGTAGAAAATTAAGAAGAATTTCTTAAATATCTAATATAATGATTTATTTTGTTATTCTTGGATTCATCTTTCGCAGACTTCTTTAGTGCTGTATAACGAGAAGCTGAAAAACTGTTTCATAGTTGAAGAGATCATAGAGAATATTCAATACGATCAGAGTAGATAATTGGATGATGTAGAAAAATAAAACAAATATTAGAGAAAAGTAAATATTAGATATTTATTATGATAATACTGTGCTCAATATAACACATACAGTCTGGAAGTATTAGGAAAGCATATACGCGTGGCCGCGCTTGCACGCGAACAAGTGACTCGACGTGCATCGAAGCATCGACCTAGCGCGTAGCCTTCGCTACCGCGGCCGCTCCAACGGTCTACGCGCGCTCTGATTGGTCGGGGTTTTCGCTTAATATCTCCTTAACGAAGCCCCATCCGACGTTTTTGCAAAGGAAATTGTTGTTCAGAATCGTCTCAGCTACCCCCCATTTCCGGCTCCTCCCCGAGTTTTGGGACACCCTGTATATAAGAATTTTCAAAAATGTTTCCAAAAATCTAAAACAGAAATAAAGAGTCTGCATTTGGTATGTACGATGCAGCTTTACCACATATTTTGTGCGTCGTGTATCTTTCACATTTAAAAGCTAAACCAGTCTTTCTCAGACGGTGATCCTGTCACTATGAATAAAAAGGTTTCTTATTATAAATAATTTTACTGCAATCAGAATGGTTATTCTTTATTACTTACTCGATTTTTTTCTTTTTGTTTCAGGTAAGTCAGACCACAGACAGTTCTAAAGAGTTTTCGTAATGCAGGTATTTGTCATAATTAGTTATTCTTAATGAGGAAGTATTAGATTGGTTCACATATACGTAACGTTTTTGCCATACGTATTTAATGTTTGATTAAATAAATTTTGAAAACTAAGATTATTAGGAATTTAGATATATTAATTTAAATATTAATTATTAATTAGTTATTAATAAAATTAATTGAAACGAACATAGGCAAACTTATGAAACAATCTGATACAATCTCATGAATTACTGGACCCTGTACTGCACAATATACTCGATTGGATACTCAATAAAAATATTTCCTGAAAATTTGGTTGAAGAAACTTTTTTCAAGTTATATATTGTTTAATTCGATAAGTAACCAACATATAATTTCTTTCTTTCAAAATAAAACAAGCTTCATACTGCAGAGAGTTAATTCTCTTATAAAAGAGATAAGTTAAAAGTTTCTCTTGCGTCGAGCATGCAAAACCACTTCCTCGAATTTATCGCAAATGAATACCCACTTAGAACAATTTTCCCTAGAAAAAAAGGGGAGTCTCGAAAGTACCAGTCGTTGTATATTATTAGCGTAATTTCGACGGAGAAAGTACAACAAAACGAAATCGTTGAACGCGTGCGATGGAAACAATTCTCCTGCGTACGGAGTTATTCTTTTTCGTTGAGCGTAGAGAGATTTAGGAAAGGATGCGATCATTCGTGCAACTAAGGGAGAAAGTCGGACAATGAGTCCGTTAAATTGGACATTGAGTCCTAGCGAGGAGCTATCGACTGCTGGGAGATGCATAATGAAGACACTTTTCAAAGCACTAATCTTTTAAGACGTCGCCAGTAACCCAGACCTTCTTTTATTCAAGTGCTTCGAATTCCACCGTGAAGTTCTTGACCGAATACTCGACTCCACGGGAACCTCTTTATTAGACCTGAAAATATTCGATTCATTCAGACGGCTAATTATACGGATATAACCTGCTTAATTAGCGAGCTTCTTAGATTTCCTGGTTCGTTGTTACGTGAAACGCTTTGATCCCCGAGAACCGTTGGGTAGTCGAGGTTAACGTACGGATTAACATCTGACGTGGTTTTGCTGAAATAAAAACATCCACCTGTAGCTCTACCTTTGACCAAAGGGCTTGCGTTATAAAACGTGAAAGCCACCTGTCTCGGGCGCCTCTCGCTAATGCAACGGTAACCAGATTTCAGATGACAAATTGCCTCTTACAGTCGATACCTCTATAGGATTCTTTCCGTGACGTTTTCCAATTTTAAACGAGCTATTTAGGGTATTATTTATGGTAAATAGGAATCTCTTTAGTTCCCATGGTTTTGGTTGGAAAAATATTTTCGATTTATTTGCGACATTTATTTTGTTTGTAGTATTGATTTTTAAATTTAAATTTAATATTATTGTATTTTTATTTTTTAACCGACTTCGAAAAGAAGGAGGTTACTCAATTCGACATGTATATTTTTTTGTTTCTTTTTTTGTTCGAAGATTACTCGGTAAACGAAGTCGAAATGTCGTTAGTTAAATTGCTTGCACTGAAGCGGTTGCTCTTCATTTATTTTTACACGAGAAGATTCCCACGTTGGAAAGCTATTGTTTACGTAGACCTTGACTTTTTGCTTTAGCAATATAATTTTTTCAATTAACAGATAAAAAGAATTTGTTGAAATCAATATATGAATTTTCAACAATTAACATACGAATATTCTATAACTAAAGTATACATTTTCTAAGCTTGATACATGGGATATATTCAAGAGAAGTTACATGTTTTTATATATACAGTCAGTGTAATAAGTCTTCGTACGGGAACCATTTATTTCAAATTGATTGTTGTACGAATACTTCTTACACTGTGTGTATATTGAACTGAGGAAACTTCATCGTGTAACGATGTTTTGAATGACTACCAGTTAGAATTTTTGCCTGTTTCGAAAGGCTAATAATGTCAGTTGTAGAAATATTTAATCGTTTTGTATTATCACAGATATTCAAAATACGTAGACTGTGGAGTATGCAAAATAACTTTTGTTTTATTTCTAAAAAGTAATTTCACCTATTTACATACATTATTGAGAAATATGATAATCCGTTCTATTTTGCTTGTACGATTATCAAGTTCAGATTTTCAGGTCTGTGAAATATCGAATTTTAATTAGCTAATGGCAAAGATCACCGCGATGCTTTGGACGGGATGAAAATTTAATTTGCCGCACCGCAAAGGTAAAGACATCTGCTGTGTTTGTATAATATTTCAGTCGTTTGTTGACAACGGTGAGGTTTCATTAAACCTTTATGGAATCGGAGAAAATACGCTTCATCGTGGGTGATAAATTCCAACGAGAATTTGAACGGAAAAAGTTTTAAAAAAAAACCAAAATAATACAACTTACTTTCTGCGGTGCCACTTCCCTTGCAGTAGGTAAAGTTTCCTTCCATCTTGATGGAAAGTTCGCTGTAATGGTACTCGGGTAGAAATTTTTCATCGGATAGTATCCGTTGCTTAAATAAAAATGACGGCCAACTGTTGTCGACGCGAAGAAATTTATTCAGGAAGTGCAGCTTTTGTATGTTTTTCGCTGCATGAAAATAACCATTGTTTGAACGACTTGTTTTTGTTTTCAAGAATTGTTATCTCTGAACTTTTCATGTCATGCTACTCACTCGATTTTATTTATGTATGCTTATTTCACTTTTAATAGGTTTGATGTATATAACTTATCGACTAAATTTATCTTTTGTATTTTATGTATATGATGAATACGTTCTATTATATATAATTTTGTTGTTTTGTTGTTATTTAGCTATGAAGATTCAGAAACTATTTTTCAAATCATGTCTTCTATGAAATGCTTGATTCGACTGGAAGATTTAATTTATTGGGATTTATTTGAAATTAGATATCAATTGTAGTACTTTAGGAACACTGACCCAAATGAATGTCGATTTTTGAGATCATTTGAAGTTTTCAGATTATTGTCAATTAATTCTTCACTGTTCATTGACTATTTCGATAATTGGATCGTAATGTTACATTTTTAACTGCTCTAATTTGAACGATCAAATAGAAAGACAAATTTATATATTTCTTATAAAGCAATTTTAATGTGACGATAGCATTAAAATTGTGTTAGAATGAATAACTTATCGTACAGGTTGTGATTGCATAAATCTAACCTACTGTGATCAGTTTTATTGAAAGTGTTACTTTCAATTGCATGATAAGATTGTAAAAATCGTCTTTTATTGTCATTCCTTCTTGCATCTATAATTTTAATCTTCTTTTTAGCTATGTTTTTGTTTGATCTACATATGATTAATTTTTTCTATTTAAATTCTATTTTTGGTAGGTTTCATGTATCTGTTTAAAGTATCTATTGAGTAAAGTATCATTTTGAAATTTCAATTGTGGGATATTATTTACAATTTATATAAAAAGAATTGTTTTTAATTATTTCTTTGATGTCTATTCATCTTATTTATTCTAGTAAGATTGTATATTTGTTACTATTTATATATATATAGAAAGGTTATTATTATTTTATCTTATCATCATTCTTATTCTTGTCGCGCGCATTTGTTATAAATATTACATTAAACTCTACTAGGTAGTTATTTTCCCTATTTCGTTCCATTAATCTAAATTGATTCATTACTGGCTCCAAATTCATTCAAACATTTCAACAACCAAGCAAACACGATAATTGTGAATAAATATTCATAATTATTTACGTTCTCTAATGATACAACACGACAACCTCATTGAAAGATAGATAGGTGTCACGGGTAACTCCAAAATTGAATTTTTTTTATACAGATAGCTCAACTGTTACAACCAATAACAGAATAGTAAGAGTCATATAGTAATAATTACTTTTCGACTAAAATATTTGTATATATGTAAACAAAAGGTTTTTCTTGTTGTGGATAATTATTATCGCTCCGTCCGGCCTAGTTACTACTCTTCCAAATCTGCTCCGATTTGACAACGAAAGCGTGATTAAAAAAATCTCATTTTTTGGGGACCTGTTAATAAAGCACTCGCACGTCCGAATCCGCTAACGGCGTTGACATGGGATTACTCTTTCACCCTGCAGATGGGCCTGAAGTTAGCGGTGGGTTTTCCAAAAAAA
>NW_026531439.1:0-1007 GCF_026283585.1 Hylaeus volcanicus | reverse complement strand
GACACGAGCTACCCTCGAAATCAATGTCTCATCACTGGAATGAACATGTATCATGCATTACGCATAAGTCTCATAACGCATTAATGGAAACGTGAGGAGATAGGTGAGGTGGAATCGACGAAGCCGTAACGGCGGATGGTAAAATGAAAGACAACGATGTACGGGGCCCCCCCCCCCCAACACAAAGAAACAGTTTATTCAAAAGGCGGTTGAATTTACGTTTACTGATTCTACTCGACCGAATACCGGCAGTAAAAACTCCAATCCCAAGTGGGGAAAAGCCTGGTATTCAACAACGCAAAGGTAGAATTTAACAATTCAAGCAAGTGCTTGTTTGAAACCAAAAAGGGGGAGGAAAACACAAATTATACACTGTTACATGCACAATTACAGATACAATCGCAACCGAAGTGTGTACAATTCCACGCTCGAATCATTTGTGCACACTTTAAACGAATCATCATTCAACAACCCACCGCCCGTAATGCAACAAATCGCTTACCACCTCGCTCGCTGCAAGTAGTCAATCTCACACGCTGCAAACAGTGCGCTAGCTCGCACGATGTACGCTGCAGGGATCCTTCTGCACGCGAATCACTCTCGGACGCACCGCAGAGGACACTTCCAACACATGAAAGATTTTGCACACACAGTCGACTCTCGGACGCACCGCAGAGGACACTTCCAAAGCGCGGAAGATTCTACGCACACAATCTCCTCTGGGAGGCACCGCAGAGGAGGAATGGCGAACAAGGCGTAAAGATCGCCAATCGACCACAAACACGAATCGGAAGATTCGAGGAAAACGCACGAAAAGCACGAGGCGACCGATCGCCAGACAAGCCCGTTCACGAATGGCCGCGTAACCCACGCGGCTTCTTCGCCTCGGGAAGACGCACGTCAATTGTCAAAAGAGTGCGTCTAACAAAACACGGTTTTTACTCGCGCGGGATTCAAACCCCATATTGATGGACAATCCCCATTAGGAAGCGCATTTGGCGCGAACA
>NW_026531438.1:0-5959 GCF_026283585.1 Hylaeus volcanicus | reverse complement strand
CCATATTGATGGACAATCCCCATTAGGAAGCGCATTTGGCGCGAACACACCGCCCGCTCTCGTTCAACGGATGAATCTGCAGGAGACACAGTAGATGCAAGGCAACCAACACAGTAGCAGACAACTGTCTTAAGGGGATCCGGAGGTAACCGCTTCCAACGTCAATGGACAGAGCCGCGGTATGTGGCGCTTTAACACGGACATTGTAGTCCGGACGGTGACCACACGAACTGAACCATCTGGACCGGATGAACTTCAACCACTCGCCCCATGGGCCACTTTGTTGGGGGGGTACCGATTATCGCGAACAATCACGAGCTGGCCAACGGCAAAATTCTGCGCCGCACTACGCCATTTTGCACGCCCCTGAAGATATTGGAGGTACTCGGTCGACAAACGTCGCCAAAAACTGTTACGGGCTGCCTGGAGCAGATGGAAACGCTCCAGACGGTTTTCCGGCACATTTGGCGGGGCCTCGTCGGGGAGTAAGGCCGACGAGCCGCCAATCAGAAAGTGCGCGGGCGTCAAAGCCCGGAGATCATCGACATCGGCGCTGAGCGGGTCGGGGGGGGCGCGAATTCAAACAAGCTTCGATTTACACCAGTATGGTGGAAAGTTCTTCGAAGGTTGAGAGTTTATTACCTATCGTACGCCTTAAGTGATGCTTAACGGACTTCACTCAAGCCTCCCACAGGCCTCCATAGTGAGGTGAATTCGGGGGAATGAACCTCCATGTAGTGCCGTCCCCGGCTAAAGAGGCGTCCGAGTCCTTATAAAAGGCTGACGCACCCTTGAACATGGCCTGTAACGCCTTGTCAGCAGATCTGAAGTTGGTAGCGTTATCGCTGTATAAATTGCTACAAACACCGCAGCGACCGACGAAGCGTTGGTACGCCACAAGGAAGCCCTGGGCTGTGAGGTCACTCACGGCCTCGAGATGAATTGCTCAAGTCGCAAAGCGTATGAAGAGCACAATATATCCCTTGTAGGCCTTATGGCCGCGACCCTTGGTGGTTCCAATTTGGAAAGGACCGGCATAATCTAATCCCGTAGAAGAAAATGGACGAGCGGGAGTCACACGAGCTGAGGGCAGATCGCCCATCAGTTGACAAACCGAGCGAGGTTTAACGCGTTGGCAGACCACGCACTGGCGTATCTCGGTTTTAACAAAACATGTGCGCCCAAGAATACACACGTATTGCATGACGGTACTCATTGTGAGCGTAGGTCCGCCATGCAAACAGGCACGGTATGCATACCGCACAAACAAACGACGGTTCGCAATGCGACCCCCAACACGTAGAATGCCGTCCGTCGGGTCGAAGATTGGGTTCACCTGCAACAATGTGTGACGCTTCGGCAGGCTCTTGCCCGATCGCAACAACTGTAATTCCTCCCCGAACGCATGCCCCTGAGACATTTTGATGACCACGGCTCGAGCTCCCGACAGTTCCGCGGCGGTCAAGAATCTAGGTAATTCTTCAGGGGAAATTCTGCGTCTTCGCAATCTAATCAATGGTCGTAGACAATAGGCTACTACACGAATCAAACGAGTCAAAGAGGAGAACCTACTCAACAGCTCCAGTTCCGCCGGAGCACTCTTGACATGCAATGTCTGCACAGCCACCACCTCCTTAGGCCAACGGTCCTCGTACATCACGAGCCACTCGGGCCCCTTCCACCACAGATCCTCGCGGATCAGGTCAAAGGGTTTGCACCCCCGCGAGGCCAAATTCGCGGGGTTCTGTTTAGTTGGGACATGGGCCCAAGCTGCACTCGGCAGCTCGGTCTGAATGAAAGATACGCGGTTTGCCACGAAGGTCTTCCAATAACACGGATATTTTTTGAGCCAGGTTAAGACAATCTGACTATCCGACCACGCAAACACAAGGAGATTCTGCAACAACTCAAGCTTTCGCACGTGAAGAAACAACTTGGTGAGCAGTACGGTACCACACAATTCTAAATTGGGAATGCTCATTGTTTTCACAGGAGCGACCTTGCTCTTGGCCGCGAGAAGAGAAACACGAAACCGCCCATTTCCCTCGTCAATTCGAACGTAGACAACCGTAGCATACGCACGAGACGAGGCATCGAAAAATCCATGGATCTGTGATGCTGAAGCACTAGAGGACCCCAGCCATCGATTGATCGCCAGATTGGGAAGGGATGGAAGGGAGTTACAATAATCTAACCACCTATTCTGAAATTCAGCCGGTAGAGCAGCGTCCCAATCGCACTTCAAAATCCAGAGATCCTGCATCAAAATTTTGGCGGTGACCGTGATCGGCGTCAACCAACCAAGAGGATCGAACAAGTGAGCAATGTTGGAAAGCACGGAGCGTTTGGTAGACGCTCCGGGAAGCTCATTAAATTCCAAGGTCGAAAACCGAAATTCATCCTGACCAGGGTGCCAACGGACCCCTAGAGTTTTTATGGACTCGTCGTTACTAATCGGTTTGAAGTCCTTTGCTTTAAACGAACTCGCGGAAGAGGGAAGCAAATCAGGATGATTGGCCGCCCATTTGTCGAGCTCAATGCCGGCCGACCTTAAAAGATCAATCAGCTCCTGACGGGTGCGGATCGCCACCGGAAATTCGTCCGCGCCGGCGAAAGTGTCGTCCATGTAAGTTTGAGAGTCAAGACACCGAGCCCCAAGAAGGAACCGACCACGTTCGTCCTCGGCCAATTGCATGAGCGTACGTATCGCGAGATACGGAGCACAGGTCGTTCCGAAAGTGACAGTAGTCAACCGACATTCCACAGGCGAGTCCGAAGAACACGGCGCCCACACAATCCGCTGTAAATCACGTTCACGGGGTTAACCAAGATCTGACGAAACATCTTGACTATGTCCGCCGAAAACACGTACCGATATCGACGCCAATTCGATAGAATCAAGGGAAGCTCGCACTGTAGCGCAGGACCGGCCATAAGATAATCATTCAAGCAATGGGAGTCGCGAGTTTTACGCGAGGCATCGAAAACGACTCGAAGTTTCCAGCTCGACGGGCTGGATTGCACAACCGCATGGTGAGGGAGGTACCAAGCGCGCGGATTGATTTCAGAAGCGGGAACCCGTTCCATATGTCCAAGGGATTCGTAGGTAGACATAAATTCGCGGTAAGCTAAAGCGAGCTTGGGGTCGCGAGCGAAACGACGATACGTATGAGAAAGCAAACCCAAAACCATGCGTCGAGTTTCCGGCCCGACTGCAGGCGGTTCCGATTTAAACGGTAGATGCACTGTAAACCGGCTTTCAGAGTTGCGAGAGTGCGACTCGCGGAACAACCTTTCGCACGCCTCATCCTGCGGATGAAGCGATGCAACAATCGGGGGGAGTTCTTCAAGTACCCAGAACCGCTGCAACGACTCGTCCAAGTCGCTATCAGCCGCGCAGTGCAGCGCCCGAATTGACGCCGGCAAGCGCGATTCCGCCCGTCGTGATCCAACGGGGGAAGTAGGACCGGACACGATCCACCCCAGAGCTGTCTGCTCAGCCAACAACGACGAAGAGGAGAATCTTTGCAAGCCCGGACGCAGCAACTGCCCATACACATCTGCTCCGAGGATTACATCCACCGAATCGGGAACATAAAAGTGTGGATCTGCTAACGGCAGACCAGCGAATAATTCAAGATCCAATTCCATCGAACAACGAGAAGGCAACCGGGCGGTAAGTTTGGGAAGGATAAGGGCATCCGTTCGAAACCGAACCGATGAATCAGACAAGGCACGAAAGTTAAAATGCGTTGAGAAACTTGCAACACCAGTGGAATTCGTGCCAAGTCCCGTTAAGGGAACATTAACACGAGATTTTGTCAAGTTCAAAAGGTTCGCAATCGAGCCCGAAACGAAAGAAGATTCCGAACCCTGATCGAACAAGGCACGGACTGAGGTCTTCATGCCCTGAGGGCCCACGAGCTCCAATTGGGCGGTGGCTAAAATCACCGGATACTTCAAGGGGGGAACGCTAGCGGTGTGCACACGAGCGCCCGATGTGGTAGTGGACGCCTCACTTGGCGGGTTCGGAGAACCGGCACCCCTACCTCTAGACATGGTACCATCAGAGCGGGAAAAATGTATCAACGAATGGTGCTTAGCATTGCATTTGCAACAACGGATTGACGCCATACAATCACGGACCGAATGTCGTTCTAGACATTTAAAACAGAGACGTAAGCAACGCACCTCATCATAACGCCCGGAAGGGGTTTTAATTTGGAACTTGTAGCACTTAGGAAGTCGGTGCGGACCCGAACACAACGGACAACCGGTCCTTCCATCAGGACGGCAGAGAGGGGGGGAGCAGTCGGGGCTGCATGGAACATCTTACGTAATCCAGGAACCAACTTAACAGGACACAGCGACTTCCTGTCAGATTTTGGATTATCGGGGGACAATATGCTGAGAGAACGAGCTCGATTTTCGAAAAATTCCGAAAAAACAGCAAATTTCGGAAAATGATCTAAGGTCTTCCCAAACTGAAAACCGGAACCCGAATCCGACGTCGCCATTCGATCCTTTGAATTCAATTCGATTTCCCACGCCTTCCAAGACTCCGGATCCAACCTAGCAGCCAGAATATACACAAACCAGACATTCCAGTGTTCGACTGGCATTCCTAAATTAAACAATGCGCTGACAATACGATGCGCCGCATCCGCAAATGACCGCAGCTCTACCGCGGATTCCCTCCGGAGATAGGGCAAATTCAAAAGTACGTTCAAATGGTGATAAACGATGAAACGAGGGTTATGGAAACGCGCTTTCAACGCTTGCCACGTACTCAAGTAATTGGCATTGATGGTGGTCACATCCTTGACCAAGTCCGCGGCCTTATCCTTTAAACATGTTTTCAAATATTGCAATTTCGTTGCATCCGCAAGACCGGGCGCGTCGTGCACAAGCGTAGTAAACAAATCGCAAAAATTTTCCCACTCTTCGTATCGGCCCGAGAATGTCGGTAACTCTAATCGAGGAAGTTTCGCAGGGAGACATTCCATTGTCACGGGGGGCACGATGGCCGGTACATCGGCCGACACGGTACTCTGTTCGGCAATCTCTAACTCCGATTGTACAATCAAGAGGAAATCGATCGTATCCTCATACGCCGCTTGGATTTGATCGACTACGTTGTCAATAACATACGCCTCGCCCGCGAAGTCCTCTCGGATGACGATGTCAGCATAGGTGGTGCGCGCTTCCTGCTGGATCCCCTTGAGCGCGTCTAACCGCGATACAATTATATTGTGATTTAATGAACGGCGATCTCGTTCCCGCAACCGCGAATTCGAGAGCCGAATTTCTGCCAATCGCGAGTATTGTAAGGCGGTGAGCCTTCTCAACACTGACGGAGCCATGATATCAAGGTTTGGGGTGGGGGGCAACTACCAAATGGTAATCAACTTTGACAATGTTGAATGCAAACAAGTCAAGTATCGGACTCGGGAAGCTAATCAAATTCAAATAAGTACACTTGTTGTGTAAAACAGAAATTCAGCGCGTCGAACTTCACACGACACCCGGCGCTCGACCGCCTTGAAGTCGTCGCCACTCGCTGAGTACGCGTGAACCTAAGTGCGCTGGAAAGTATGCGTGAACCTAAGTGCGCTGGAAAGTATGCGTGAACCTAAGCGCGCTGGAAAGTTGCGTGAACCTAAGAGCGCTGGAAAGTATGCGTGAAACTAAGCGCGGAAATTTTCGACCCGACGACTCGTCTCAAGGACTAAAACAAAACTCGATCGCAACAACGCACATACATATACGCACATAGGCAAATACCCAACATAGGAATTCACACTTCGGTGTTCTCTCTCTAATGGGGCAAAAAAATTCGAGAAACTTCCAGCCGATACAGCAACGTACAATCACCTCACTCCTCACCCGGGGCACCAAAAAATGTAGCGACAGACACGAGCTACCCTCGAAATCAATGTCTCATCACTGGAATGAACAT
>NW_026531437.1:0-1669 GCF_026283585.1 Hylaeus volcanicus | reverse complement strand
ACAGAAATATCAATTTTATTTTTATAAATTTAAAATAGATTCTATATTATTAATGATTTATAAAAAGAAGTAAGATCCGATAAAAAACTTCAAAAAAGTAAAAAAATTACGCCAAGTACATGAAAAAGTGGAGGACTCAAGGAGTTATCATTGAAAAATAGAAGATCCCCATAAAAAACTACAAGAAAATAGAAAAAGATGTGAAATCAAAATAAGCTGCCAGATAATTTGCCTACATTTCCGCGGCCTGGAAGTCAAATGCTTGGCGTGGCCAGGCAAGGTCAAGTTGTCGACGAATAAAAATTATGGTCGTGGTCAGACCAGACGGGACTCCAATTTAACGTTGGCTGACCAATACGGGCGCAGGCCCTCGCTCCGCTTCTGAATGCTGGCATATAAAGCCATATAATAAAGCATTTGCGCGTCAGAATCCGCGAACAGCATTGACGTGGGGTTACTCGTTCACCCTGCAGATGGGCCTGAAGTTGGAAGCGAGTTTTTAAAAAAATCGACATTTTCGTATTTTATTGCCATTCATGCGAAAAAAAGACATCAAAACTGTGTCGCCCCCATGCCTGGGACCGTACCACATGTGTTCCACGCAACGAAATATCGTTCCAACCCTTACACTTTGGAGTGGACCACACCTACCTCTGCCTCTCTCCCTTCAGCTTTGAGGGCAGTTTTCGAAATGGGACCTTTTCGGCATTCATCCTTAACGTATCAAGAACAAACATGGCGAATTTCATCGTCCTCCTATGTGTGGAAGTGCTCCCTTATGAAGGGGGCTGAAAATTTGCGAGCTGTTCCACCACCCAAAGGGTGCCTATGGGGTGCACGGTATGGGTGATAGCATTTTCTGGATCAGGGGGGTCCAGAGAATGCATTGAGCACAAAATCGAGACCGTCATCCAAAAATTGTGGATTTTAGAGGGGGTGGGAGGTTGTGGAGGGTGGGTTTGTCCGAGAGGGATTTCAAGGGGTGCATTTTGGAGAGGGCATCAAGGAGAGTCGCCCCAAAGGTTTTTTTTGAATTTTTCAACCTCTTCCGTCATCCCTGTTTCAAAGAGGCGTTTTTCTACACCCTCCCCTTGGGGGGAGGGTGAATTAACCCCTTCGCGTCAACCCTCGCCAATGCGACTTTACACACGCCTAGGGGACACTTTAAAAGTACTCCTCACGCAGTTTCATTTCAATCGGTTGAAAACTCCCATAGCTACGACGGTTTGAAAAAGTGTCCCGCTAATTGTTGGGAGTAGTGCATATTTCATATAATTTACTAAATATAAACAGTTATTCGTTCAATTTATAAATAATAGTATATAACTGCAATTTTTTTTCTTGCTGCAAGAAATTTTAATGTTAATGATGAAATGTGAAAATGACTCCATTTCTATAAGCTCTACATAAAAAGTCTAAATTAAAAACACTTTAGTGATATGGATCTATTCTGTATGAATGAAGGTACCTGGCAATTCAGATTTTGACAACTTACCTCGTAATCAAAATTTATGTACGTTTTACTTTACTGGCAGCAATTTGTTAATCTCCAATCCTGTGGCCCCTCTTCATTTCCACAAGCTCTACATAAAAAACTTAAATTCAAAATACTTTGGTGGTACGGATCTATATTAAAAACAGTTTTCTGTATGAATAAAGGTATCTCGCA
>NW_026531436.1:0-2260 GCF_026283585.1 Hylaeus volcanicus | reverse complement strand
ACAGAAATATCAATTTTATTTTTATAAATTTAAAATAGATTCTATATAATTAATGATTTATAAAAAGAAGTGCGATCCGATAAAAAACTTCAGAAAAGTAAAAAAATTACGCCAAGTACATGAAAAAGTGGAGGACTCAAGGAGTTATCATTGAAAAATAGAAGATCCCCATAAAAAACTACAAGAAAATAGAAAAAAATGTGAAATCAAAATAAGCTGCCAGATGATTTGCCTAGATTTCCGCGGCCTGGAAGTCAAATGCTTGGCGTGGCCAGGCAAAGCATTCTTAGATCATCAATGCCCGTACTTTCTCTCTCACAGACTTTCAGATAATTTGACAATTTAAAACTCTGATAATATTATGAGTACACTTTCATTGTATTGCATTTTAAAATATTTCTAAGGTCATTCATCGACGCCAATACCTTTACTCTCGCAAGCTTTCAGATAATTTGTCAGTTTAAAACTCTGACAATATGAGTACACTTTCATTATTTTGCGTTTTAAAATAATTTTTATTCGTCGACAACTTGACCTTGCCTGGCTACGGCAAAAGCATTTGACTTCTAGGCCGCGGAAATCTAGGCAAATCATCTGGCAGCTTATTTCCATTTCACATCTTTTTCTATTTTCTTGTAGTTTTTTATGGGGATCTTCTATTTTTCAATGATAACTCCTTAAGTCCTCCAAATTTTCATGAACTCGGCGTAATTTTTTTTACTTCTTTGAATGTACATATACACATTTTTTGTTCTAACTTTGAATGATGATTTAGAAAGAATCAAAAAATATATAAATATATTTTATTTTTTCCTATATATATGTAATTTGAATAAAACATATATTATGTACACGTAGGTATATATTCATATAATTGTTTACTATTATCGAATTTAGAATTGTGAAATAATTTGTAAAAACTAGCATATCTCCATAACATAAAGACCCAATTATGAATATATACAAGATCGCTAATTTAGATAACATTACAAAAATTCTGAGTAGTATTTTGCGTCTACATTGTACAATCTAATATGAAAACGTAGTTCTATCATAAAGTATAACCAACATCATTCGCTTCCTTAATCAAATCAATACTTCGTTCCACATTTAAATTCTTAGTGAACAAATCACCAATGTTCGAATGTTTGATGTCATCGAAAAACATAATAACTACTTCATTTAACATTTACATACAAAATTAAGTCAGATTCATTTACAACATTTTAAAAACTTAATTTTCGGGATAGTTATATCGATTTTGCGACAAAACGTTTACAGCAAATTCTTTATTTCCGACTTGATTACATCGCTATACCTCACGTAATAATTGCAATGGCGTTAGTAGCGATAAATTTGCAGTACATATACAGTTTTAGTACACTGACAAGTCACATTACAAGAAGCAAAATTCCCCGCGAGAAATGTCAATTGCCCAAGTGTTTTTACCTAATGTACGCACTATCCTTACGAAGAAGGCGCGCATATGTTATTCGACATTCTTTGATATTAGGAATCTGGGATTGATAGCACGTACGCCGCGAATTTATCGAGAAAATTACTTCAACGAGAAAAAATAATTATGGTACAGGTAACACCACTGTGTCCAATAGATTTTTACGCGGCGACTGGCCGCAAGAATGGTGTCACTTGTGTTCGTGTAAATAGTTATTCTTAACATAATGCAGTTATATTCGTGTATTGTATTGGATTTTCAAGGAATTAATGTCCCCGTTTAAACAACTAATTGAATACACTTTGTTGAACTTTAAACGTAGTCGACGCGACTGAAGTAATCAATGATTACTTTAGTAAAGTTAAGCATACGAAGCTTCAGTAATTTATTTAAATACATTAAATCTGTTACAAGTATGGTCATCGTTGTCAACCATTTGTCTCCATCTGTCCAGCAAACTTTTAATTCACTTCTGTACTGAAATTTGTTTACATCGTTCTGATTCGTAAATAGGTTTGAAATGAACATACTTTAGAAACTTAGGCAATTATGTGTTTATACATATTCTCCTCAGTGATGTTTTAGAAAGAATTTATTATGAGTATATGTTGTATTATTACAAATATATTTTTAATTCAAATTACATGTATAACCAAAAAAAATGTATATATATTATATATGTGTATCTAGAGACGCGGTAGCGTCTCGGCGCCAAGTACATGAAAAATTATGTGTCACCGCGTATATATACCTGGCGTTGGAGCTACCACGTATCTTTTACAGGAGAGATGGTCCATTCCAACC
>NW_026531435.1:0-2779 GCF_026283585.1 Hylaeus volcanicus | reverse complement strand
TTCTGTATGAATAAAGGTATCTCGCAATTCGGATTTTAACAACTTACCTTGTAGTCAAGATCGATCAACACTTTACAACACTGGCTGCAATTTGTTATTAAACCCTTACATAGAAAGTCTAAATTGAAAACATTTTGCTGATATAAATATAATTAATAATGCAATAGTGTAAAAGCTTTTGACACTTGGCAGGTTATAAATGATGACATCTGTTTCGACTCTCGACGCTCGATGGCCGACGAGCCATGGCGAACCGAATAATTCCGAGAGTCGACGATCGACACTCGACTTTTGCTTAGCTCCTACTGGCTAAGGGTTGACGACGAGAAAATCATACGAAAAATACTGTTTCTGACAGATTCGTGACATGATATTACGATATCTCAGTTGCACGTGGACCGATTTTATTGATTTTGGTTTTATTCGAAAGCTTATATGCGGTTTACATGAGAAAAATGCTTTTAAATTTAGAAAATATTGCAGGCGTGTTGAGATATTCATGAAAGAAGTTTCAGGTTAGGTTGGAATGGACCATCTCTCCTGTAAAAGATACGTGGTAGCTCCAACGCCAGGTATATATACGCGGTGACACATAATTTTTCATGTACTTGGCGCCGAGACGCTACCGCGTCTCTAGATACACATATATAATATATATACATTTTTTTTGGTTATACATGTAATTTGAATTAAAAATATATTTGTAATAATACAACATATACTCATAATAAATTCTTTCTAAAACATCACTGAGGAGAATATGTATAAACACATAATTGCCTAAGTTTCTAAAGTATGTTCATTTCAAACCTATTTACGAATCAGAACGATGTAAACAAATTTCAGTACAGAAGTGAATTAAAAGTTTGCTGGACAGATGGAGACAAATGGTTGACAACGATGACCATACTTGTAACAGATTTAATGTATTTAAATAAATTACTGAAGCTTCGTATGCTTAACTTTACTAAAGTAATCATTGATTACTTCAGTCGCGTCGACTACGTTTAAAGTTCAACAAAGTGTATTCAATTAGTTGTTTAAACGGGGACATTAATTCCTTGAAAATCCAATACAATACACGAATATAACTGCATTATGTTAAGAATAACTATTTACACGAACACAAGTGACACCATTCTTGCGGCCAGTCGCCGCGTAAAAATCTATTGGACACAGTGGTGTTACCTGTACCATAATTATTTTTTCTCGTTGAAGTAATTTTCTCGATAAATTCGCGGCGTACGTGCTATCAATCCCAGATTCCTAATATCAAAGAATGTCGAATAACATATGCGCGCCTTCTTCGTAAGGATAGTGCGTACATTAGGTAAAAACACTTGGGCAATTGACATTTCTCGCGGGGAATTTTGCTTCTTGTAATGTGACTTGTCAGTGTACTAAAACTGTATATGTACTGCAAATTTATCGCTACTAACGCCATTGCAATTATTACGTGAGGTATAGCGATGTAATCAAGTCGGAAATAAAGAATTTGCTGTAAACGTTTTGTCGCAAAATCGATATAACTATCCCGAAAATTAAGTTTTTAAAATGTTGTAAATGAATCTGACTTAATTTTGTATGTAAATGTTAAATGAAGTAGTTATTATGTTTTTCGATGACATCAAACATTCGAACATTGGTGATTTGTTCACTAAGAATTTAAATGTGGAACGAAGTATTGATTTGATTAAGGAAGCGAATGATGTTGGTTATACTTTATGATAGAACTACGTTTTCATATTAGATTGTACAATGTAGACGCAAAATACTACTCAGAATTTTTGTAATGTTATCTAAATTAGCGATCTTGTATATATTCATAATTGGGTCTTTATGTTATGGAGATATGCTAGTTTTTACAAATTATTTCACAATTCTAAATTCGATAATAGTAAACAATTATATGAATATATACCTACGTGTACATAATATATGTTTTATTCAAATTACATATATATAGGAAAAAATAAAATATATTTATATATTTTTTGATTCTTTCTAAATCATCATTCAAAGTTAGAACAAAAAATGTGTATATGTACATTCAAAGAAGTAAAAAAAATTACGCCGAGTTCATGAAAATTTGGAGGACTTAAGGAGTTATCATTGAAAAATAGAAGATCCCCATAAAAAACTACAAGAAAATAGAAAAAGATGTGAAATGGAAATAAGCTGCCAGATGATTTGCCTAGATTTCCGCGGCCTAGAAGTCAAATGCTTTTGCCGTAGCCAGGCAAGGTCAAGTTGTCGACGAATAAAAATTATTTTAAAACGCAAAATAATGAAAGTGTACTCATATTGTCAGAGTTTTAAACTGACAAATTATCTGAAAGCTTGCGAGAGTAAAGGTATTGGCGTCGATGAATGACCTTAGAAATATTTTAAAATGCAATACAATGAAAGTGTACTCATAATATTATCAGAGTTTTAAATTGTCAAATTATCTGAAAGTCTGTGAGAGAGAAAGTACGGGCATTGATGATCTAAGAATGCTTTGCCTGGCCACGCCAAGCATTTGACTTCCAGGCCGCGGAAATCTAGGCAAATCATCTGGCAGCTTATTTTGATTTCACATTTTTTTCTATTTTCTTGTAGTTTTTTATGGGGATCTTCTATTTTTCAATGATAACTCCTTGAGTCCTCCACTTTTTCATGTACTTGGCGTAATTTTTTTACTTTTCTGAAGTTTTTTATCGGATCGCACTTCTTTTTATAAATCATTAATTATATAGAATCTATTTTAAATTTATAAAAATAAAATTGATATTTCTGT
>NW_026531434.1:0-2297 GCF_026283585.1 Hylaeus volcanicus | reverse complement strand
TATAGTGTAAAAAAATTTCAGCCAAATAAAAAATGGTACATTTCGATTAATTATTAATAGAGTTATAGGTATTTGAAGAAAAAGCGACGTTTTTCTTTTGAAAAATTCACAACTTTTTTTTGGATTAGTGCAAAAATCTGCAAAAATTCACAGGAAGGTATCCATTAGGGTACTATAATATAAACAAATTTCAGCCAAATGAGAAATGTTCGGGGTCCAAAAGTATTCGAAACAGCTTGGAATGCGCCATAAAGATTGCAACAAGTGACGCAATACCGAGTAAAAGAACAATTTCGTCGAAATCGTTACCGATAACTGACCATCTTTTCAATTAGCACATTAACGTCGCCCATGATAAATACGGTGCACGTAAATATTCAGCGAAAATTGTTCCCATGTTAATTCGCACCGGGCATTTACGTCGTCCTTCGACGCGTTAACGATTATCTTCCTTCGGACGCGCGAAGCGGCGATAGGTATTTATTCAATGGTTTAATGAGCCTCGAGGAGAGCCGTAACTCACGGGTGAACGATTGCGCGAAATCAGTTGGCCGGTGTACAGTCGCCGTCCTGTACAATTGCCAACGAAAGGGTTGGTCCATTGAGTTCATTGAGCACGGTTTAGTAACACTTCTTCAAATATTTCAGTGGTGCTTGTCGCACCGAAATAGCTGCGTGGTTTTCTGGCCGCGGAAAATGTTTCTGACCTGTTCGAATTCCGTCTCGCGAGGGGATGGATTTATCGGCGCAAACGAGTTCATTAACAGCTGATGAAGCAAACTCCGAATCGAGAACGTTCGTACTTTTCCAGATTCTTTAACGCCTACTATTTGGAAACGGTCGTGGGAAAACGTATATCGTTACCTAAAGAAAGAAATCCGAGAGCCGAGAGGTTAATAAGCGTAATGAACGACATTAGGATCTTTTACCACTGGTAAAATAGAAACACGACGCGAGATCCTTTTTCAGGGGCGTGGAGTGTCACAACACGTCTTGTTCTCGCCCATATGCGGAGTCCCACAGGATCGAATTACCCATAAAGCCACCGTGGCCTATCCAGCTTTCCCAAAACACCGAAATACGTCGTATCGAGTGTCTACGACGATTATTTGTTGTTTCAGTCGGACGCCGTGATTCTCCACGGACACTTGTTCCCAAGAAAACGCGGCTGGTTTCGTTCGGTCAGATCTAGAAAAAAATCGCCTCGTTCGCAGGGCGCGTTTACGTTACGCGGAACGTGAGAGTTCTTGGCTGAGCGTGTTTTCTTGACGTTCGTTCGCTTGGGAGACGAACTTTCGGTAACGAGTGAATTTGTCTACAGTGCGGGACAGAATAGTAGAACGAAAATTAATCGAAACTTGCAAAGATTGCCTAGCGTAGATCTGATATCAGCATTTGCAAAATAAATAAAGTGTATGAAAAGTAAATTTCACGAGCCGTTAAGAATCCGGACGATCCAAAGTTCAAGGAGCCCAAGTGGTACTTTTATTTTTTTAAGATAAATGTATACCGATGGTACGAGGTCGCGGCGGTATGCAACTCCCGTGATTGCACGTAGGAACGCAAGTCGCCAGTCGAAGATATTGATTTACGGCCACCGAATGACCCTTACAGAAACAATCGTATCTCGCGTTTGACAAACATCGTGTACCGTGCATCGAACGGAACGTTAAATAATTAACGGCAAACGTCTCGTTGACGAATAACCAAAAAGACGCGACCAAGGGAGTTTTTATTATATTATATACGAGCTTCTCGTTTTATATTTTTAGCTAACCTAGCGCAATTTGAGAAACACTGATACAAGTAAAGCACGAAAGAATAAAATATGAGCAGATAACTGCAATCTATAATGGGAGTGCATATATGCAAAGCACGAGATACAGGTACATGCGAGTCTAATAGAATTTCTGGTTGTAAAAAGTGCACGTTACACCGGTTACGTGATTCTTTTATCTGTACTTTTCTTCGTTTTGTTGCACAATGAAAAATATTGAGTTTTCTTTCTAGAACCGAGTACGATTTCTTTTTGTTCGATTTAACTTGACCGTTGATTTACGTATATTTGACAGTGGTCATTTACGATTGACAAAGAAGAAGAGAGATTTATAAGTAAACCACGCGATAACATTTTTTTATCGAGAAACTGACTCCAGAATCGTGTTTCTCGACCCCAAAAACCTTGAAAATCATATTTTGGGCGAGATCTAAAAATAACAATTTTTGGTCGAAATTCGGCAAGCGGGGACCCCCTTGGAATTTTCATCTTCTGCAACTATTTATTTTTTTACTTCGGA
>NW_026531433.1:0-1957 GCF_026283585.1 Hylaeus volcanicus | reverse complement strand
TAAATTCGATTGGTCTACTGTTGTTTTCGTGTTCTTTAAAACAACAGCAACGGGATCACTACGAGATCTCAAGGACCGGATCTCTTCTAAATTTACAATTTTTTTTCTCTGAAACTAATCATCCTATGACTAAACTGTACATTCCAAAAAAGTTTCGTTTTGACATTTCCTATAAGGTGACATTTTTTTAAAATTCACGCGCCTCAGAATTTCCAGCAGAAATCGTCCGGCAGTCAAAGGGTTAATTGCTCGTCGCAACCTAGTCGCTACATCGCGACATCTGCTTCGGCACTCGAAAGGTCCAACTTATAGGCAAGGGCAACCTCGATAACGCGTTGAAAAAGGGATAAGCTCGTCAAATAAAGATAAAACTAGCACTTTATATTCCGATGCGTGGGCAGGTTACGTAAACGCTGACGTTCATCCGCTGATATTCGTGATCAAAAGTTAAAGTCTAACTTGAACTTCACGATAAAATACCAGTTTAGTTAAGCGTTTCATAAATTCCAGTTTCAGAAACTTCTTTCACACGGGTACACGTTAGACAAGAGAAGGTGACTCGTTGTTCGTCCCCCTGGCCAATCGTTCGTTAACGCAGCCGCGTTTCCCTTTTCGTACCCTTATCCCCACCCTCTTTTCTTTCCCGTTGCATTGGTTACATCGTCGATATCCCTTTTCTTCGCCGAGCGACGCTTTAGTTTGCGATTACCCTTCGCAACGAGAAATAACTTGAATGAAATAACATCGATGAAATTCAACCGACCGCGCGTCTACCGATAGCGAAAGTATCAATTATAAAGTAAAAGATCGCTCGTGGGTCACGCATTGCATGCGTTATGATAAGTGCATTGGACGCGACAATTACACAATACGTACGCGATGTATTATTAGATACTAATACGAAGCGTTTCGTAATACCCGTGCCTCTGAATAGTTCTAATGGGCAGCTCCATTAGCGTTTTCGCTCGGTAATGCGACGTACGCTACCAGCGAGAATATCTCAAGTATACCGGCAATTAAACTAAAAAGATTCTCGACGGGAAACGTCGGTGTAACCAAATTGGTGTAAACAAACTGAATGGATATCGAATTCTTCCAAGCGAGAACGCAACGTTTCCGTTGGCAACAGTTTCAGCAATCGTTCGGGGTGAGAGTACTCGGCGCGTTTAAAGTTTTATAATTTTATAGCACGACAAAGTATCGGGGAAAGTTACAACGCACGGGCGTAGGAAACGCGGCAAGTTGAATCGCACGGGTGAACTCGTTGACACCGGATTATCACCGTGACAATGTAATCGAATAACGCGTCTGCTGGGATAACGGTAAACGGATTATTGTTCTTTTACCTCGCGAGATATCTTGGACGAACGAACAAGTACGCGACTCGCATGCGCGCGACCAGGGGGAACGAGGGTGAACCGGTATAATTCGTAGTTCGTAGTAGTCGCGAGGAATGACAAGTAGGTATATCGGTTCGATAAACTTATTTCTGTTATTTTAAGTTTCGCTATTATTGGATTAAACGCGAGCTAAGAAAATGCGTGTTTTGCAACGGCAAGAATAAAAGTATCTTTTCCAACAGTTTCTCGAAAAAGATATCGGATACTAAAATTTCTATTTGCTCCAGAGACAGGGACATTTTCCGATGCACATTTTATTTTATTTATTTTAAGATGTAGAAGAGAACTAATCTGAAGAGAACTGAAGCGAATTGTAGGCAAGTTTTGCGAAAATAAGACCCCAAACCCAAAGAAGAACAGACATTTATAAGTAAACCACGATATAAAATTTTTTTATCGAGAAACTGACACCAGAATCGTTTCTCGACCCCAAAAACCTTGAAAACCATACTTTGGGCGAGATCTAAAAATAAAAATTTTTGGTCGAAATTCGGCAAGGGGAGGAGGACTCCCTTGGAATTTTCATCTTCTGCAACTATTTATTTTTTTACTTCGGA
>NW_026531432.1:0-4484 GCF_026283585.1 Hylaeus volcanicus | reverse complement strand
TTACCCAATCATCACGAAATTCGGTATCTGTAGGTTTTTTTGGGCGCCGAAAAATGTTGTTAGTACCAAAAGAGGTTTTTTCGGTTCTCATTTCCGGTTCTTACAGAAGTTCTGGGACACCCTGTATAATACATAATAAGCTGTTACGAGTAAACATGTTGCGAATTACGCCGTGTTTAGGCTCATTTTAATCAGAAAAATGTCAGGAATATGGTGCTAAAAGTTTTACAACAAACAAGTTAACAATAAAAAGTTTCATCGTTGCATTACATTTTCTCACCAAGTAATCCGATCCCGGATCATGTTACACTGCTCGGCGATCGAAATATGCGACTCCTCGAGAGTTATACGTTCCAGTATTGACTGGTTTTCTGTGCATTTATCGTAGACAAAATTTTTGGCCCTCAGAGGCTGTAGCGGTGTTTGTAGCTACAGTACGGGCTTAGCAACCCCGAGGTACCCGAGCTAGAGGGGGGCCAGCGGGCCCCAATAGATGAGAAGCAAGAGATACTGGAAACAGTATTAAAATAATGCAGGAGTCATGTAAGACAATGACAAGAAGAATGGAAATAAGTTAGTAATAAGTAAGCAGTCGTCTAATAACTTTGTATAATAACTTACACACTTTAAATAAGCGAACGAACGAACGACAAATGTGTGCATTTATGGAGACCTTACTGTATCCGTTTCGTAGATGCCACCTATAGTAGTACCGAAAGCGTTAAATCGACGAAAAACGGATACCGGTAACAATTCGAAACCGGCTCGAATCGTGAAACGATACCGTGGACACGATAAGGTTGCGAAATAATTAATTCGATAACGTTAACGGAACCGTGCAACGACAAGTTCCGATGGATGTTTCGAATAATCTAAGAAACACGCGGTACGTTATTTCTCTCCAATCGGGGCATCGACTTTGTACAGGAATTCCTCTTTCAGCCAGCAGCTGGGGGGAATCCATGCATCCTCTTTAATTTTTCACGTGCAACGGAATCGATTGAGCGACCGCTGCTCACGCAGATACATTATCGACTCGCTGTTCGTTCTTGGAGTCCCGGAAATTCTTCCATAGGGCTCAATTAACCATCCCCCTCTGCAATTATCTAGAAAAGCGTGACGCTTAGCTCCTCCTTCCCTAAAAATACTCCGATACTGTTCTCTGTATTTGTCGCGGACACGTATTCGGAAAAATGAAATTTAAATGGAAAAGCTTGAAGAGAAAGTGTTGCGCTCGTTTAATTGTTTTTGGCGATGTGTGAACGCGCGCCATCGGAATACGCGTAACATAGAAACCGTTGCGTCATTTCAAAATCGTTTTCGAATAATATGAATAGAGAATGTACGCTCCGTTCTTCTGCGGCTTCTTTGCACTCTTGGGGCGTCGTGTACACGCTAGTATGTACTCGCAATTATTTTACCTTCGCGGCAATATTACCATCGAACATGCGAATTATATAAACTTTTAATGATGAAACATTAAAATAAAACGTTAAAATTAACGTTTAAATTATATCTGATAAATTAACATGCGAAAATAATTTACTACGTAATTTTACATGTTCTCTTGTCTCATAAATATTCGTACCTCTATGTCTATTAAAGAAATTTATCTAAATTGAATAATAGGTTCGATTTCAAATATACAGGGTGTCCAAATGGCCGAACTTTTAAAAGATTATATTTAAGACCCCAAAACAAACAAAAATTTACTCGAGAAATATACTCGCAAACGTTTCGTTTATCAGCTATTTACTTCTGAAGTTATTCTATTAGGAATTAGGAATAAATAATTTCGAAATAGTAAAATTATCTTTATTGCTTTTCAGTAATTTTTTGTGATGATTTTTAATAGTGTAGTTATTATACGTGCACTATTTTTTTACCTATTATTATTTAGTTATTATCATTTCATATATTATTCAGAATTATTTAAAATCTTTTCACAACTTTCAAACTTGTCGAACATGTATAATATAAATTAAACAATTATTAAATTTGTACTTTACTCAAGATGAAATACATTAAAGGTTCTAAATATTTAATTAACAATATAATTCGTAATTATTTAGCGTAGATGCTGTTAATTAATATTCGTACAGGAGTCGATTCTAAATAAAATTTCATATATTTATTTTATTAGTAAATTTTAGAGGAAGAAATAATTAACCAACGTTCCTACACATTTTTAGAGTAGATTTTGCTTTGCAATAAGTAAACTGCAGATCTTTATGCAAAATACAATCTTCGCGAACGTGCCTAGAAAAATTGAACGTAAATATGAATTTATTCTATTCTGCAAATATTATAACATGAACTTTACTTTCAATCTTTTTTATATTCTTGAAATCAATGATCAAATCAATTTTCATATCGACGAAATCTACTTATTACACTGATTGTAGATTATAAATGTATTCGTGGATGAACTTTGCACTCAAGTATATCTATAGAACAATTTATTTGGACCCATCGAACCTATCGTTTAATTTATACAAATTTCTTCAATGAACATAAAGGGTAGGAATATTTACGGGACTGTATCTTTGTTCATCCCCCTCCGAAAAATGGGATCATCGTCCTCGGCTCGGGGGTTAAGGTCTGATGGTTCCCTTGTCTCGTAAAATAAATAAATCAGCGGCGAACATCGCGTCAGGACGGTTTCTACAACCGCTTGCATATTTCAGGGTGATTGATGGCCGAGGTCGAGAGGTATGCGGTTCCAATCAAAATATTTAATGGCCGGCGCATAGCGCGGGGCCGCGTAAATTCACTTAGCGAGACGCGAACGTGTCGATGAAGAAGCAAAAGGGGATGACGAAGGAGCTGACTTGGCAAGGCGATTGTGCGACAATCGTGCCGAAGGTGTCACGAATTCGAATCTAGTAACCTCTCCCGGTGGAGAAGGAAAGACAGCAGTCTATGTTTTCGACAACGTAGCTAGCGCGGTTCTATAATGGTCCGACGTTCCAAATCACTTATGCCCGTCCGTTCTATCCGCGAGCCGCCTTATAAGATCATCAGCCCGCTAGGACCACGATGAACGGACTTTCCTTCTCGTCGTTTTAATCGATTTTCCGTTACGAGTAACGCGACCCTACTCGCAACATATCGAGTCGAGCTTCCTTTGTGCTCGCCGTAACCGACGCTCTCGCCTAGCATTGTTCTTCGCGGATGTTCGATTATTTCTACGCGGCCAGCGTTTCAATTAGGTGTACGCGCGAAACAGAATTATTCTAACGAAGGATTAATTCAAGGAAGGATTAACACGTTGATCGCCATGTCACCCATATATGGGTGAATCTAATGAATCTAAATGAAATTCATGAATTTTGATGTAATTACATAAATAAATACCACGATAAATGTTTCATTACCTAGATTCCGATAATTTAAATAATATTTAATCTAGGCAGAAATTTTCAAGAATATTTGTTTGCCAGTCAGCGTATTAAATACCGAAAGTTCGAATCGTACTGTTCGGAAGAAGGAATTCGAACGAACGGAAGTAATATCAGAATGTTCGATTCAGGTCAGACTCTGCTGTAACGCGAACCGCGGATCGTGAAATGTAGTTCCTCCGGTACAATTTTCATTTGCCTCGGTTGCATAACCACGCGATAATAAAAACGACGCACGGTTTAATTCGTTTCGCAGTGCCTCTTATTGTTTCGACTCGACGGCTCGAGCTAATCGCAGATTAGAAAAGCCGAACCGGAAACTCTACGATTCAGGAATGGCCCCGGTCGGCACTTCGATGTTACCTTTGTTCGAATACGGTTTGGATATTGGAGATTTATTTAGTGTGCAGAACTGGGGATGGGATCCAACCACTCGTGGGTGAAATGATTGTTATGTTCAACCGCTACATGTATCGTACTACCCGAGGAGAAACATTCCGCTACAGTAACCAATTTTTAGGGTAGCGATAGGTTTAAACGACTCACTCGAATAGAAACAGATATCGAGTCTATTTTCGGCTCGTTATCTAGAGCAATTCATTTATTTTGGCTACGAGATCGACGGTGATAAAATACCAGAACTTGGATAAGATATTAAAAATTGAATTGCACGGGTTTAAATCGATTGGCTACTTCAAGTTTGGAATCAAAACAAAGGTTCAGAAACATTTTTCTATGAAATAAGTTGACTTATCGTTATCTCGGATCTAATTCAGCACACGTCGAGCACGCGAATCAATGGCGCCACTAGCTGTTTGTTTAACCCTTTGACTGCGAAGGGCGTACATGTACAAGAAATGGGCTCAGAGATAGGTTTATGTTCGGTAAATCAATTTTTAAAAAATATTAGATTATAGGGGATGATGAAACAAAACTTTTTTATATTTACAGTTTATTCACGGGACGCTTAGTTTCGATAATAAAAATTGGTGAAGTTAGAAGTTCGTCGCAAAAATTGAATTTCAGGAAAAGGGTTTTCTAAGTTTTCAATTTTTACCTCTGAAACCAAACGTTCTATGCATA
>NW_026531431.1:0-7588 GCF_026283585.1 Hylaeus volcanicus | reverse complement strand
TTCGATTGTTCCACTGTTGTTTTTGTTTTCTTTAAGACAACAGCAACAGGATCAAATTACTACGAGATCTCAATTAAAAGATCTCTTCTAAATTTTCAGGTTAAACCATTTGGTTAGAAGAAAATAATTATTATGTAACGGGATTCTTTAAGATAAAATTTTATTTTCCGTTATGGTCGCTCTATTTCTACGACGACGAGAGATAATTAGCTGCGCGATAATTATGAATATAGGCAATTAGAGGCATGTGGCGCCACTAGTATCCGTGCTCGCCGCGTGCTAAAACGCTATTTAGTTAAACCTGTAACAAAGCGTTCGAAGTAGAAGCTAAACGGTTTAATTCACCATTGTCGGACCGTTATTAATATTTCATACACGCGGATACTTATGGAAATCGAATGCTGAATGCATTATTTTAATAAAGTTGCTAGATGATTATTTATACACCGTACTTATATATAGGGTGATGCATAAATAGCAGACCTAATGCAATCGATATGTAGATATGAAAGTACGAAGAAGCGTTCAAGGCAAAAGCTGATCGTTTTAATTTAATAAAATTGTTAGGCGATTATTAACGCGTTCTACTTGCGAGAAACATTTCGAGCTATGTGAAAGCTATAGAAAATCATAGCATTTCGTTTGTAGTAGATTGTAGTAACAATAGTTTCGTTTATAGTTTCATGAATTAATAATTAAAAAAAAAATTAAAAAAAAATGGTCATCACCCGACATTGATATTTTTGAAATCTGTTTTTTCCCTATTCTTTAGAGTCGTTTGTACCCGCCTGTAACGCTTTTCGTTTCGTTTCTACCTCAATAGTTTAAATTTTACAAGCCGTTGTTTATACGCGTAAGAGAGAAGTTCGTCAATTTTCAAGATTTTTAAAATCTCGAATGTCTGGTGCTGGCCATTTAAAAAATTTTTTTTAATTACCGATGAAGGTACAAATATTGTACCTTCAATAGGTGCACTATTGGTGCTACAATCAAGTACAAACGAAATACTATCAATTTCCATTAAAAAAGAAAAAGAAAAATTAAAATAAAAGTCAGGTGCTGGCCATTTAAACAATTTTTTTTAATTATTAAGTGATGAAGGTACAAACGAAACCACTGTTAATACAATCAACTACAAACGAAATACTATCATTTTCTATAAAAAAAAATAATTAATTTTTGAAAAGTCGGGTGCCAGGTTCACATAGCTAACATTTCGAGTTCTCCGATTCCGTTTTATCGGCTAGCATAACCTCCGGTCTCGGTGCCTCCCGAAAATCGTGCGTTTGTCAGCAATCTCCCTTGACATTCAAGATCTTTTTTCGCGACACATTCGTGCCGGGCTGGGAGGGTAGGGAGGGTCAAAGATCCTCGCGGAAAGAGTGGGCGGAAGTGGGTGGTGGGATGAGAGCGAGCAAATCAATAGGAGCAGCCGTCGCGCCTCGATCGTCGTCGTGCTCGAACTTCGAAATGAACGCTACCGCGAGAGATAGATACGGGAAACACGCTATCATCCCACAGGCAGGTCCTGTACAGACGTCTGGGGGACATAATGGGAATGCTTCCGAGGAGCTGAAACTTCGCCAGACTAGCGTTATTGTCGAGTAAAAGTGTATGGTAATATCGATAGGGAAGGGAACGAAAGGTGAAAGTCGTTTCGGAATAGATCGGTTCTGGTTATTGTGACCAACACGGAAATGAAAACTTACAGGTCCTCGATCATAGATTCAACGACAATGGTTGAAAACTGACTTACTAGGAAAGGCGAAACTAATTTATTATTAACGCAAAACTGATGTTATAGCTCAGCAAACCAATGTAATCAAACGGAAAATGTATCCATACTCGCTCGCTTCCGTTTCATTACATTTCAAAGTGAAAAACGAAACCAGAATGGTTTTCAACCATAAAATGGTACCGTGTGTACGAGGTGCCATTTCAAAATTATCCGAAAATCTTTCCTGCCGAAGGAGAATTCATCCCGGGTCGATTCGACGAGCGCAAAATTTTCACTAAGGGTATGCTTCACGAGATTTCAAGATTATCAAAATTTTTTGTAACGGAACAGTACAAAGATCAACATACAGTTCGAGAAGTTATCGTTTCCTCCAGTGGTACACTCTTTCACCAGGCAGAAGTGTTTGAACATTTCATTTTCCGTGCCGAAGTGTTTCAGTTTCGTCCGCGTGCAAAGTTGCAGTAAAAATGAAACCGTAGAAAGAGCGGTGCCGTTAATTTTGCCTCGCGAGGAGTGCGAGTAGAATGTGGTAGAACGCAATCTCAGCAGCCAGTAGTATGGGTCAATCGCTGAGGCAACGCCATGGGTTCAGACACGGAAACACCATGAATCTACCCGGAATAATCGCAAATTTCCCCTATGACTTTTCTGACAAAACTATCCGTTTCTGTGAAGCTTATAATGTAATATTGTTTTTCCATTCAAAGCACCAGTCGAAATATTTAAAGAAAAAATACAGTACTTTAAAAGCATACGCTTAAAGAAATATCGAAGCAATATACAGAACGTGTATATAAACCAGAATTAAAATTGTTTGCGTTGATATTGTATTATTATTCGCCTCAAATGTATGCATGGACATGAACAAATCTTACACGTAGACACATACTAACCCTTTGCACTCGAGAGGTGACTGAAAGTCACCATTAGGTTTCGCGCAGCAAATCTACAATACCTATAATACCTTTTTTAGGTTTAATTTCATTGGACCTCTTAGTGTCGATAAAATGATTATCGGCGAGGTAAAGGTAACCTTATTCCCAAATCTAGATAGCTTAGAATTCATAGCAATAGAATGCTAAGAAACATCTCGAGTTGCTGGCAGATACCCGAAAAAAGGCCTCGAGTCCAAAGGGTTAATTAGCGATAGACATATTCAAAGGTATCCGAACGTCGCCATTTCTGAGTCGCCATTTTTCATAGTTCGCAAATAGATCAACCTCGAAAATTCCTGAAACTCCTAAAATTCCAAATTTTTCGAAAGTGAAACTAAGCGACACGACTTATGACACGACGAGCGGCATAGCGAGATGCTAAGTATAACATTGACAAAACTGCAGGAATGCGAACGAATATGCGTGAACGCACGTGCGCTCGAAGTTGGTCCACATTGCTCGTTACGTAACCGGCCGTGCCTCGATTCTCACCTTGCTATCGATTCTCGAATAACCCGACGCGCCGCGGAGGGTAACGGCGACGAGACTCTTTCGGAAAATTTTCGCGCACGTCCAACGTGCAACGATACCGTATTCGCTCTCGAATCGCAATTTTTCGATTGTTTTCTCGTCGGAGCATATTTTTAAGGCTAGTTTCGACGTTAGTTTCGAGGTTAGTTTAAGGGAGATGTCTGGTCCAGTTAATGTATATTTCTAATGCATATAATTTCCAGATGTAATTAATTTTTGTTATTGAAACTTTTTTTACATATAAAGGGACGTTCAAAGAAGAAAATTTGACAGTGTAGATTTCAATTGAATGTATACATGTGTATATAGATATACATACCAATTAAATCTACACTGTCAAATTTTCTTCTTTGAACGTCCCTTTATATTGGGTTGTCTGGAAAGTCCATGCGGATTTTTGATAGGTGATGCAGGTCTGAATATGTCGAAATTGCTGAAAACAAATAACATATACGTATATGTACATTCCTTAGAAGGTGGAAAGGTTGTGGAATAAAATGGTACCTAGGTAATTCAATAAATACATTAATATATACACAAATATAATACACAATTCAAATGTGCCTTTGAAGTTTTCTTACAAATTGGCATGAACTTTTTGGACAACCTAATATGTAAAAGAAAAAGTCTCAATAACAAAAATGAATTATATCTGGAAATGATATGCTTTAGAAAAATATATTAGCTGGACCAGACTCCCCCCTTAAGGAATCACGTTAGGTTAACGATACATTAAGAATTAGACCGTAACAGAAACGCCTACCTCGTTATTTATGAACAGTAAAATTAACACTTTATCTACCTACCTATATCTAGCTATTTAGAAACAGTCTTTAATTCCCAAAAAATGTTCTATAGTAGCATATGCCAATCTAGGCCGACAATAATTCCTCCATACTGTTACTGGGTACATTGTAAGCAAACAACCATCAGCACAGTAAATAAATTCGCTAAAATAGAAATAGAAAAGCTAAATACTAGGAAAGCCTATAAATAGGCTTTCGGTAAATAAAATGCGAGGGTAATTGACTCGTGTCCCGTAAAATATGAAAGTCCGGGCGAGAAAAGAAAAACCACCGCAGTGAACGTGTCGATTGATTCGATTAAAAACAAGCTTCGAACCGGTACTGGTTCATAAACCAAGGATTACTTGTTTTTCTACGCTGCACGTATTGCTATACTCAATACCTTCGACTGTTTTTACATGTATCTATGTACATTATTTAGAAAGTATGATTTAATCAGATTAACGCGATGTACGAATCGATCGAACGTGGGAAGTGATCCACAACGTCGCGTGCATCTTCGGAAAAATTTGAAACGCTGTTCCGACGGACTCGAAATGTTTCAGAAGCAATTTCGCGATCCGAACCGAGTCTCTCCTAGTAGCACGAAATATTGAATACATATCTATCCAATATTAAAAAGAGATTGAATCGTTTGCGAAACTGCGGCCGCCGATCTTTCCGTTGAATCGGTTTGCGCGCGACGCAGTAACGTTTCTGCATCGTCGTTGCACGTGTCGCGGATCGTAGACCTTCCTGGCGTTCTCGTGGATTACATAACGAACCGCTGGGGATCCGCCAGTAATAAAGCGCGGCTTTACACGCGTTACGGCGTGTCGCGATGGACAGAAATGTGCGTGTCGTGCACCGCGTTGCGTCAACTGAACTCTAGTTTCGTCGTATTGGGAAGATTTAGTGTCTGTGACCTGTCTCTTTCACCCTGACGATTTCATTTTCTTGCCGTCGTAGGGACGAAAAGAGGGATTAAACTTGCTCTTAAAGTCAGTGGTTATAACGTTTCACGAGTGGTAGGAAAAGTAACGCCCAACTAATTCGTTTCTCAACAGTTGTACTTTCAACGGGGCTTGTAACTCCGTTTCTCGGATCTAGCGTGAAAATTGTCCAATGAAAGTTGGAGCTCAGAAGGTTAAACTTGTCGAAGACAAAGTAGAAAATAAAACACGCGAAGACAAATCGAAAGTATCTTATAGCGAAAAGCTCTCTATTTTTATACACGTGTTCACGGTGTACTTTTCTTGATGTTTTTTTATTGTCGACTTCCAGTGCAAGACATACAATTTCGTTCCGTTTACACGACGCGGGATGTAGGTTGGAAACAACTTTGGTAGTAGGTTGTATTTTTCCAAGCGTGGGAGAACGCTATACCGAACCGAGTCTCCCCTAGTAGAACAAAATATTTCATTCATATCTGTCCAATATTAAAAAGAGATTGAATCTCATTTTACTATTTAAATATACATGTGATGTTCATTCTAGATTTAGAAAAACATATTTTTTCCAGAATATAAAATACATATTTATTTGATATTCCCAACAGAATATTGTTTTTTAAGTATAAAATACATATTTAGTTGATATTCCCAACAGATTTTTTTTTATATATATATATATAAAATAAATAGCTATTCAATATGTAGAACAGAATATTTTTTCAGAATGCACAATACATATTTGATATTAGTTGATATTCGCAACAGTATATTTTTTCCCCGAATAGAGGATTTCTAATTAGGATAGGATAAATTAAGAATAAAATAGGATATAATTAGGGATAGGATAGAATAGGATAAATTAGAATTTCTAACTCATTCGCGTGTGAATAAAGGGCGAAGTACCGTTGATAGCGAGTGCGGGGAAAGCCGGTGCACGTGGGAATGCAACGTCTGAGGTCGTGCGCGCAAAGTGCCACAGACGCGTCTGCTCCGTAAATATGTGTGAAAACTGCGTGCGGAACGAGCCGCCTCGAGTTCAGGTTATGAATAGCACGTGAGTGACCACGAGGTCCCCCGTCACATGCACAGCCATTCGGCTTTCGAATCATTCGGCCGTCACGAGACGTTTATACTTAACTTCGAGCGGTGTTCCGCGCGACACGCAAACGGGGGAATCCCGCGCTCTGTGGACGATAGAGCGTGCGCCGTTTTCGCGTTCTATGACGCCAAAATTTCGACGCGTTATCGCACCAGTATTTACGCCACGGAACAATCCAACACTTTATCCACGGTTGCGGTTGCACACATAATTAAACTTTGTTATATCTTTTATCTTCGTAACGTCAGTATTCGTCAATTGGACTCGTCTCGTGTTCCTTGTATTTTCTATTGCATTCCTACTTCCTACTACATGTATATATTTATATATGTATTTATTTATGTACATGTATATATGTATTATATATTATTAATAACATATATTTATATTATTTATATGTATGTATAATATATATATTATATATTACATTATTATATATATTATATATTATTATTATTACTACTATATATTACTATTATATATTATTATTTCTATTTTGTTGAACATCGGTTCCTCTCCATCGAAAATATAACCTGGCTCCAGCGAAATGGAGGCCCGAAAGTAGCGAATTTGTTTTCGTGGTTTCTCCCCACCTTGCACCGAAAGGTTGAAGAACTTTTGGCGGTTCGCCAAATTTAACGTCGCCGGACTCTTGCTGCTTCTATCGACGCGCTCCTCTTTTGCGCTTTTCTGTTTGCATAGCTTCGACGTCTAATTTCAATTCAGAAATTGCTCCTCCATTGCCAATCGAACGTGCAGCGGCGCGTTTGACGTCGAGCCGTGTATTTCGTTATGTTTAACCAACAATAATTATTTAGTCTTCGAAGGAATGGTAACTTGGTTCAGTCCGTCGTATTTCGTTCGTTTGTTTTACAAGCGACGCAATCAACTTTTAACGTCGCACAAGGAATGTCAATTCCGACGTGCGGTTTCTCAGAAGCGTTACATGAACGCGAAAGTCATTTACGGAAGACGCCGTCCATAAAGTTTCTAACCGTAGAATTTTTTATAAGTGCAACGTAAGTGCACCTATATTTTGATTCGTATTTCATTTTAAATTGACGCGAATGGTATTTGAATTTGCCGCCGTGTATTCACGTTATCGTGACTGTCACGCTATTAACTTCGTGTTGCAGTGGTAATTTGAAGATAGTAATTCGTGCTACTTCTTTTTCTTCAGTTAAATTAAAAACAGAAATAGATAGAAAAATTGGCCCATGTGGGACTTGAGTCACAAAATGAGGAAAAAGTCAAAGTCCTTTCTGGGAAGAGGAAAGAAATGGAATGAAATGTCGAAATTTGAGAAATTTAAGTTTTTTCCGTAAGAAAAAAAATATACATGTAGAATTGAGTAACTTCCTCCTTCTCGAAGTCGGTTAAAAATTAAAAAAATGCTATAGAAGACGAATTGAAATATTTCTGTTTGTATTTTTTTTCGTAAAGTTCATCCAAAAACGCACGTTTTGACAGAAAGAACGTCGAATTCGGTCAATTATTAGCAGAGTTATAGGTATTTGAAGAAAAACGACGTTTTTCTTTTGAAAAAT
>NW_026531430.1:0-8968 GCF_026283585.1 Hylaeus volcanicus | reverse complement strand
TCCTTACGGATGTCGACGTCGCACTTCATGATGGAGTTGTACACGGTCTCGTGGATACCGCAGGATTCCATACCCAAGAAGGACGGTTGGAAGAGAGCTTCGGGGCAACGGAACCTCTCGTTACCGATGGTGATGACCTGTCCATCGGGCAACTCGTAGCTCTTCTCGAGGGAGGTGCTGGCGGCCGCGGTGGCCATTTCCTGTTCGAAGTCCAGGGCGACGTAGCAGAGTTTCTCCTTGATGTCGCGGACGATTTCACGCTCGGCCGTGGTGGTGAAGCTGTAGCCTCTCTCGGTGAGGATCTTCATGAGGTAGTCGGTCAAGTCGCGGCCGGCCAAGTCCAGACGGAGGATGGCATGGGGAAGAGCGTAACCTTCGTAGATGGGTACGGTGTGGGAGACACCATCGCCAGAGTCCAAGACGATACCGGTGGTACGACCGGAAGCGTACAGGGAGAGCACGGCCTGAATGGCGACGTACATGGCGGGGCTGTTGAAGGTTTCGAACATGATTTGGGTCATCTTCTCACGGTTAGCTTTTGGGTTCAAGGGGGCCTCGGTGAGGAGGACGGGGTGTTCCTCGGGTGCGACACGCAATTCGTTGTAGAAGGTGTGGTGCCAGATCTTCTCCATATCATCCCAGTTGGTGATGATACCGTGCTCGATCGGGTATTTCAGGGTGAGGATACCTCTCTTGCTCTGGGCCTCGTCGCCTACGTAACTGTCCTTCTGACCCATACCGACCATCACACCCTGGTGACGGGGGCGACCGACGATCGAGGGGAAGACGGCGCGGGGTGCGTCGTCTCCGGCGAAACCGGCCTTGCACATACCGGATCCATTGTCGACAACAAGGGCTGCTACTTCGTCGTCACACATTTTGTTTCTTCTTCGTTTTTATTGCTCTGTAACAGAAATCCCGAGTTTTCTTGGTGCCTTGTTCAGGTTCGTTTCGTGCAATGGTTAGAGACTGGTGGTTAGGTATACTGGGATATTTTGGTTTTTCAAAAGTGTAGCTTTTGAAGCGAAGTTGAAGTGTAGTTCTTCAGAACTAAGTCTGTGGCGAGGATTCGTGATGCATAGTAGTGGTATAGGGGCTTGTTTCAATTTAACTCTCTATAACTCGAATCACGATGTTCTTTTTAGGGCAATTATGCAATAAGGCCGTTGGTAGATGCGGATAGTGGGATATCACTCGATAAATAAATTTTAATAAATACGGATTTTAAAGTAGGAACATCTATATACACTGTCTAAATAAAATGATAGGATAGATGTTTCCAAATAATGTTTCATCGTAAATATGTACACGAATAAACTTTAATACGTGCATGTATTTCTAACGAAAAATTCATTTGTATACATCAATTCTCTCATTTAATTTAGGCTTTCTTCAATAGACATGGAAGGTACGAATGCTGTGTTTATCGATACGTTGAAGTATTATTTTATTCGAGGATGTTCAAATAATCAAGAAATAATTTCATTTTTTAAAAATAATTCACATAATAGAAGTTTAGCAGCTGGTTGATTATAATTGCCAAATTTGTCTTTCCTTTTATCTCCATAAACTTTATTGTTAAATATAATAAGAAGCATACGACATATGAGAATACGTGGATAAATATCTTGATCAAATTTAATTTATTAAATTGTACTAAAATTCCAACTGAATACTCATCGGGTACTAATTGAGTAGTAATTGAATTCAAATTGAATTGTATTAAAATGTTTTAACTAAAACAAATCGCTACAGTTTTATCAACATTTCATATAATGGCTGAAAATTTCTCAACGAATGACAAGCAATCCTTTTCTTTGCTAGTAAATATTATCGAAGCGAGAATTGTTTATTGCGGGATTAAAAGAGATAGAGGGGAGGAAACGTGAAAGTGTAAAAGTGTGGGGGAGCTCGATGAAGTTTTCGCGGAAAGCTCGCCAGAATTGACCCAGTTGCCTATAAAACGATAGGCAAGCGGCCCCGGCGTCGTGGCACTATTTCGGTGCGCCGCGACGCTAACTTTAGACGTACGAGCGACGGCCGATCCCTAATAAGTGCAAGCGACGTTTATGGCGGGCAACACCGTCTCCGTTCGGCGGCGCTCGGCTCGAACAACGAGGATAAAGCATAAACGACGAGACCCGCGCGTGCCAAAATTATGCTCTGCAAAAAGGGCGAGCCTCGTACACGGGCAAAGACCTCGAATATGCCTAAACATGACGATGGAGCCGGCCATTCGCCCCGTACGCGTATTTTTGGCATCCGTGATTAGCTGCTTAGAAGAATTTCGATGTCGAGGGAAGAAGCACCCCTCCACGAGCGAAAGAACCGCGCAGTCGCGAATAATAATTGCAACGTCGGAGAAAATGGCGCGTGAATATTAATAATAGGCTGGGGAACGGCAGGAACTTGATTGGTTAGGGTTTTGTGTTTGGTAGAGATCCATTTCGATTATAAGAGAATTAATAATTGATCATTCTTGATATTTGGTAGCACGAACTTTAGTATAAATTGAAAGATGACAAGAACTTGGATTTTTAGGATCTTGAGTTTGGTGGAGATTAATTTCGATGATCAGAAAATTAACAATTGCAGGCAAGAGGTTAGCTGGTTAGGTGTTGTGCAGTTAAAATCACCGTTTCTGTTGGATCAATTGTAATGAAACTTTAAAAAAAGACTATGTAAAATGAGGAAAGAATTGCAAGGTAGTTAGGATTTAAGAATGAACAAAATCTAAATTATTCAGGTTCTGTTGATAACATTTTCATAAATTTCAAATGCAATGAAATGCTTGTAGAAGACTGCTTAATTGTCTCTCCCAGAAATACGTGCATCAAGTGCACTGAATATACGTACTTTCAAGGTAGTTTCACAAACTTATATATTCAGATTTTTTAACCCACGAGAACTAGGTACAATAGTTCTAATGTAAGTTAAATGTTGCATTGGATGATATCAATAACTTAGAAATGAGCAATGAGAAGTTTGAAATTGAAATTTGTAGCATGTAAAAGTATTACTAGAGGACTTCCCCCACCACTTATTCGATTTACTCAAAGCATGAAATACTAACATAATCTCTTCTCGAAATCTAGCGTTTACAATTTCAAGTCATGAAATACTTTTTTTAAATATCATTCAAAACTATTTTCCGTTCCTGAATATGGATAGAAAAATCTTATACACAGAATTTAACGAATTAATGGAGGGAATCTTGACATTTGATGTAATTAATTCGGAATGTTAATGATAAGTGAATATCCATTTAGTTCCTTCTTGATACTTAAATTAAAAACATTAGAAGAGATTATATCATAAATTTCAAGTTGGATACTTTCGGATAGAAGCATAAATTATGCGTGGTACATGAATCAAACATACTAGGAAGCTTTAGAGAAACATATTTAAAAATTATATCAGTGTTTGAACGATACTTGGAACAGTGGACTATAAATACATCGTCTCGACGGCGTTGAAATTATTCCTATTACGTCTTTCAATCAAAATTAAATTTTCCACAATTCCGATAAACGCTGTAATGGATCCCTTTAATTCAATTCGAAAGGAAATTCCCGATCAACTCGATCCGAAATTTATATTTGCAATTTCACCGAATAAATTATCGCTTGGAAGAAACTATGTCTTTATGCGTAGATCTTGGATATTGTTTCGACTATTCGGATTTTATTTCAGTATTGACAGTCATGATTGACACGTGTTAAATTTATTTATATGTACAATTGCAATAATCGTATCAAGCATGATAATCAACACGAAAATAAAATCCAAATGGTCGAAACAAGATCCAAGATCTACACATAAGGACATACTATCCTTCAACCGATAAACAATACAACTGCTCCTTATACATTCCCACTTACTAGCTAGAGAGTCACTTCGTATTGTCAAACACAAATATAATTAACCCCTCGTTACTATTTCAGGTGCGAGATACCGGAAGGAGACGAACGCTCCCATAGAAAAGAACTCGTAACCAACTACGAAGCGCGCCACTGTGCCTCCTGAAGGGTTCGTTTCAATGATCCCGATGGATCGAACGCAGGAATTCCTTAACCGGTATCGTCGACACTGTCGAGGGTTCTGGAGGCAGCCGATAGTATCCAGAGAGACGTAATAATACCGTTCCAGAGAGCAGTTTTCTACGTACCGTGCACGGGACAGAGTTGGAGTGGCGTCTGTGCCTCGGGAGCGTCGCGACGTCGAATATATGCTCTCGTCAGGACGCCCCCGCATTCTCGTGGGATGGTGCTTGCCCGACAGGCACGAAAAAGGCTTGCCTCGGCGTGGCGTCGCGACGCTCGCCCAACTAGGCGGCCCCAGGCCCTAAGCGGACCGAGGAAAACGCGTCGCTCCTGGAAAAACGCTCCGCGATGTTTCTCCTTATAGTTGGACGACTTCTCCTCGATTCTATGTATATTTTTTGTCGTTCCTACATTCCCTCGAAAGAAACATTCGTTTAGGATAGTTAATTCTGAAGTTTGTCTCTCTACCACGTTCAGACCACGTTCCTTCGCCTGTTTTGGGAAGGGGTGGCGGAGCATCGGCGTCGATTCGCGCGAACGCCGCCATGCTTGAGCCAACTTGTTGTACGATTCGAGTTCGTGGCTCGTTTTCGCCACCGATTGTAAAACGCTTTGTTTCGATTAGAATTCGCTAATCGAGCCTAGGAAGATTTCTGCAGAGTTTTACTTTCGGGGTAGAATGGCCAGGAGGTCGAGAAGCTCTGAAATCTTAACTTGCTTAACACCAAATGTCAAGATTCCCTCCATTAGTTCATTGAATTCCGTGTATAAGATTTTTGTATCCATATTCGGAAAGGGAAATCTACCATAGTATAGAACATTTCAATATTTACATATCGACAATATATAACATGCATATAGATATTTCTCTACTTTGATATTTACATTCTTCTTTTCGTAAATTTTAACGTACCATAATCAAAGAATTCTTATTTAGAAAATATTCATAATTGATTCAAGCAAACACTAATGTTCACAGAGAGCAAAATCAGGTTCGAATAACTTCGAAACCTGTGAAAGTAATTAGAATCCAGAGGTCTTCCTAGGGCTAAGACAAGAGTGCAGCCAGCTCGCGAAGTCTCAGATATTCGATGTAGACGTCGGTTTCTTGTTTTATTACGGAAGTGGATTTTCATGTCGTTGTCTTATTTGAGAACGAGTTGCCAGGGAGTGCAAGAGGTACTTGCACTTTACTTCCCATGTAAAATTACGTGGACCGAAGATCGAGTGCTCTTCTTCGTGTTTACATGATCAGGAACCTCTTTAGATATTTTTAGGAATTCTTTATAAATTAATTAATGAACATATAAATAATTCAGAAATAACTAATTTGTCGAAAGACAAAATAAAATTCATGCAATAGGTGATTATTATTGAAACAAGAATGTAGAGTTCTTCGATCCAGGTTCGGCTGAAACTTCCCAGCTGACTCTAACTTATTTATAACATATCTCGTTAATACTTTTATCAGTCTCCAAGAAACCGTACAAGCATCTGAAAACGATCAATTTAAAAATATCTCGACTTTCGATAGTTGCGTTCAACTATGCAAAAGTATTTTCATATTCGTCAACGTCTGTATTCTATATTAGCTCTTTTGTCTAAGGTTACTTGTTGCAACAATCAAGGCTCTCCTCGATCTTTTAAATACTCACGCTGAAAATCACTACACGCTGTAATACAAATTATTATGTAAGAGTTGCTAAAGTAAGAATAAATCATAGAAGAACACTTACTTTAGCAACTTATATTATAATCGACACAAATCAGGCTGCAGAACGTAACTATAGCATCGTCCATATTTCTAAATGTTTCCGACTTGTCAGTTATGAATTAAGTCAACCGTATGAACTGAGAAGCAACTTCAGATATATTAACATAAAAATAATTATTTATCATAATCTTTCAGTTCATATAATCGATCTTATTTCATTCCTACCCAAAAGTCTAAAACGTTTAAGATTCTGAACGATGTTATGAGTATTACTACGATTAATACAAAGACCAGGAAAATGATTAAAAGTTAGCTAGGATTACTAGCTAGGGATGACAGTAACGATAGCTGGGGGCGTACGAGTTTCTTCAATAACTCGATCAGATTTAGTTTGGTGGCTGGCGAGGGATATAGATTGACCTCTGCGTGATACGCGCTCGCCTCTTTCTACCAGATATCAGAGTAGGAGGAATATTTCGAGATTACGCACCGGGACGAAAATAAATCTCAGGATCCGCGGCTCTTTTATCGGCCAACCCTAACTCGTCGACGCGCCTTATCGACGGAAAAGACTTTCACGGAATGCTGGGAAGTATTTTCCATCGACAAAAATCGTGAAATCCTTTACAATGACGACGATATAAATCGAACGTCTGAGAAATGAAGTTCAGCTTTTTTTAGGCCGTACATCCTGGGGTGGGCCAGAAAAATGTACGGTAAAGGAATCGTTCGGGGCGAATTACTCATAATAGGCCAAGGTCACCCGCGAGCACGACGTCACAATGATAGTTATTTTAAAACAACTTGAACAGCAGCAGCTTTCTTAATGAGACAAGCACGGGCTGAAGTATCGCGAAGAAAACGACAGTTCCTTCTTACATAAATTCGCTATAAACAATCTGAACCAACGTTTGTTATTCAATTAATTACTGAAAAATCTTGTATCTATTATATTTTATTTGATTTAAAAAATAATTTTATGGGTTCCTTTTCTAACATAAATTTTCTTACAGGTTTGTGTTGCAATAAACTTCTTCAAAACATACGCGATCTGTAATCAGAGAATGATTAGCATCTCCTGAAAGTAGAGGGAGGGGGGACACATAGACACTTGGAAAAGGCATAAGCTCGATCCAAGACTTTTCCATTTTAAGGCACGTGCTCGGACCAATATAGCTGTTGGAGAATTCTTCTCGTTCTTTTAAAAATATAAAGTCACGTACATGTACATACACGTACATATTTTGCTTGAAGTGTTGTTACTACGATATATATTATGTATACTATGTACTATGGCGACGAGGGGATGTAGACGTAATTGGCAACGAATTGCAATGAAGCGCAGGTGGTGTTCGTTGTGTTTATATATGTCGTGTATTTCAGCATAATGTTTATCGTGCCATACTTGGTTACAAATAACGCATGCGTTTCCTTTCACTATCGTATCTATAATATCGACATCCAATAGCCCGCTTAGTGGATCGCCAAAGAATATCGAAAACGAAAGTCCACACGAACGTTAGTCCAAAGTAATATGCAAATTTTCAAGCATACATGTTTAACGCAACAATATGTATTACAGATGTTTCGTCGGCGTGCTTAACGAGGATCTGGGGTTGGACGAGCTTGGTACGCGACGTAATCGAGGGAACAATTCCGAAGATCTCGAAGAAAGGCGTGCGAGGTGTATCGACGAGTGACTTGAGACATTGGAGCTAAAGGGTGTAAATAATGGTATGAGACAATGTATATTTAATTTCAGTTTGATATCGTATAACAATATAGCAATATAGTGTATAATATTTACAAAATAAATTAAGATAGAAGTGTATCGATGGTAACATTGCTTCGATTAGCAGGCTAAGTATAGAAAGATTAAGAAATTTATCGGAGGTGCGGGTGTCTCGCGTGACAGTGAAATAAGCGCAGCTTTCCTCGAAGTTGGTCCAATCCCGTCGAAGATCCTGTTTCCCTCCGCGTCGGTCCAGAGTGTCCCTTTCACGGTCGAAAGGTGCATTTGGTAGCCGTATCGATAACGAGGCCCGCTAACGATACACAACAAGACACGGCCATCCACGAGCGAGCTCTGTAACGAGAACCAACACCTTCGCCGACTTCCTCGATCGTGATGAAGTGACAGATGAAAGCGATCCTCATTACCCGTCAAAGGGCTATTCGGATCAACGATATGCGATCAGCCACACCGTCGCTTCTTGCGCAACGACGGGCATGACCACGACGATGAATATTCGATGAGATCTGATGATGATCCGGATTCGGTGATATTCCAACAACGCTCCTTTATTGCAGCATGACGTTTCGCGCAAGGGAAACCAACTGATGGTACGCTCGGTTCCCTTGAGATCGAGTGATGTTTGTTCGGTGTTCGTGCGACGTCGATGATCCCTCGACGATGTGCTTAGAAGCACTTGCGGTGGACAATGCCGGGGCCTGATTCGTCGTACTCCTGCTTGGAGATCCACATCTGTTGGAAGGTGGACAGAGAGGCCAGGATGGATCCACCGATCCATACGGAGTACTTCCTCTCGGGGGGAGCGATGATCTTGATCTTGATGGTCGACGGGGCGAGGGCGGTGATTTCCTTCTGCATACGGTCAGCGATACCGGGGTACATGGTGGTACCACCGGACAGAACGTTGTTGGCGTAGAGGTCCTTACGGATGTCGACGTCGCACTTCATGATGGAGTTGTACACGGTCTCGTGGATACCGCAGGATTCCATACCCAAGAAGGACGGTTGGAAGAGAGCTTCGGGGCAACGGAACCTCTCGTTACCGATGGTGATGACCTGTCCATCGGGCAACTCGTAGCTCTTCTCGAGGGAGGTGCTGGCGGCCGCGGTGGCCATTTCCTGTTCGAAGTCCAGGGCGACGTAGCAGAGTTTCTCCTTGATGTCGCGGACGATTTCACGCTCGGCCGTGGTGGTGAAGCTGTAGCCTCTCTCGGTGAGGATCTTCATGAGGTAGTCGGTCAAGTCGCGGCCGGCCAAGTCCAGACGGAGGATGGCATGGGGAAGAGCGTAACCTTCGTAGATGGGTACGGTGTGGGAGACACCATCGCCAGAGTCCAAGACGATACCGGTGGTACGACCGGAAGCGTACAGGGAGAGCACGGCCTGAATGGCGACGTACATGGCGGGGCTGTTGAAGGTTTCGAACATGATTTGGGTCATCTTCTCACGGTTAGCTTT
>NW_026531429.1:0-1713 GCF_026283585.1 Hylaeus volcanicus | reverse complement strand
TCGATCATTAGTTTTGCGCTGTGTGTTTAGGTACCTTGAGGGTGATGAGATGTGACGTAGGGATGGTATATTCTGTATATATTATTACAGTAAAAGAGCCGTTCATTGCACAAGTCGATTAACTCCCTGAAACAAAATGTTGAGAAATGGGATTAAATATAAAAAGTAACGAATACACCAATTTTCCTTTGACACTTAAATTTAACATTTCTCAAAAAGTGAAGTTAATCGATTTGTGCAGCGAACGGCTCATTTACTGTAATAATATATACAGAATATACCATCCCTACGTCACATCTCATCACCCTCAAGGTACCTAAACACACAGCGCAAAACTAATGATCGATTCGTCCTGAAATAGCCCTACACGCGAAAAAGATGAGAACGTGCGGCAATGAGACAACGCGGAAATCGGTTTCCCGTGGCCGCGAGGCCGTGCGCCCCTCGCGACAATAGCGAAGATTAAACGAAACAGCCGTGCCGCACACGGCGAGGGGGGCCGGGTAGTTTCTGTTTATCGCATCATATAAATACGGAATTAATTAAAACTGCGGAGTTAATTGAATTTTTATAACCTTTTGCAGGGACGCGGCTCTCGACCGACGTCGCCCGCGACGCCAGCGTGGCCGCACTGCGTTAACTGGGTAGTTACCGAGTCTCGACGCCCCCTACCCTTTCCCCATTCCGGTAAGTGTAATAGCGTCACGGAAATATTACCCTTTTGTGGAGAGAGGAACGCGTCGAGCCCCCTCTCCAACCCACCCACCTCCCCCCTCATCCTCTCGCTCTAACTCCACCGTTTGCGCCCTCGTGCCCCTTCCGCCCTCTGATAAAATCGCCCGGAGGAATTTACGACGACGATGCACAATCTGCTCGCGAATAAACGGCCGTTGTGTACTTTTAACGAGGTAACCGAGTCTCGCTCGCTACTCGTATGCGGGGGGGGGGGGGGGGGGGGGGGTGGGGGGGGGGGGGGGTTGGTCTGTACCCCCCCCCCGGGGGTTGCCGTGACGCTATTACACTTACCGGAAGGGGGAAAGGGTAGGGGGCGTCGAGACTCGGTAACTACCCAGTTAACGCAGTGCGGCCACGCTGGCGTCGCGGGCGACGTCGGTCGAGAGCCGCGTCCCTGCAAAAGGTTATAAAAATTCAATTAACTCCGCAGTTTTAATTAATTCCGTATTTATATGATGCGATAAACAGAAACTACCCGGCCCCCCTCGCCGTGTGCGGCACGGCTGTTTCGTTTAATCTTCGCTATTGTCGCGAGGGGCGCACGGCCTCGCGGCCACGGGAAACCGATTTCCGCGTTGTCTCATTGCCGCACGTTCTCATCTTTTTCGCGTGTAGGGCTATTTCAGGACGAATCGATCATTAGTTTTGCGCTGTGTGTTTAGGTACCTTGAGGGTGATGAGATGTGACGTAGGGATGGTATATTCTGTATATATTATTACAGTAAAAGAGCCGTTCATTGCACAAGTCGATTAACTCCCTGAAACAAAATGTTGAGAAATGGGATTAAATATAAAAAGTAACGAATACACCAATTTTCCTTTGACACTTAAATTTAACATTTCTCAAAAAGTGAAGTTAATCGATTTGTGCAGCGAACGGCTCATTTACTGTAATAATATATACAGAATATACCATCCCTACGTCACATCTCATCACCCTCAAGGTACCTAAACACACAGCGCAAAACTAATGATCGA
>NW_026531428.1:0-3191 GCF_026283585.1 Hylaeus volcanicus | reverse complement strand
AAATCCCCACCAATCAGAACGCGAGTATGCCGATGGAGCCGCCGCGGTAGCGTATGAGCGCGCGGCCGCCTAACGCTCTGATTGGTCAGTGTTTTCCGTTAATATCTCCTCAACGAAGCCTGGGACAACATTTTCGCTAAGGAAAAAGTTGTTTCAAATCACCCCCCAAACCACCCCTTTCAAGGTGTTACAACATTTTTGGGACACCCTATATATGTATATTATACATTATACATTAATATTTATGTAATATATAATACATAATTATTTACATATTAACCCTCCGAGTTTTAGCTGCCACAAAATTTTCATATTGAATGTATCTAGAATGTCAGTCTCAATAGATATAATTGAAAAGTCAGTTAACCGTTCTTGACTCATTGTAGAACGTAAATAGTTCGTAATCATTTTTGATTTGGAAAAACGCCTTTCTCCGGAAGCTACCGAAACAGGCAAAGTTAAATAAATTAAGTTCACCACTGCATGGCAGTAAATTCAAAGATTTCTTACAATTTCAGATAACTCTATTATAACTTCCTAAATACCGACCATCGAGACTGTCAATGTTACATACTCCCGAGCAAGTTTGAGCTCTCGGTGATTGAATGATTCATTACACCTTAGTCGTAATGCATAAAAAATACACAAATTCTTGTGGCGATATGGCGCCCCTTCGGAGAATCGGCCGTATGCGGTGCACAACCGTACGTGGCGGCCCTGAATAATAATCAGGGCCGGCGTTAGGAGGAGGCGCAGTTGGGCAACCGCCCGGGGCACCAGATTTTTAGGAGCGTCGCAGTGCGGTGTAGATTAGTAAAGCTGCTATATATTGTAGTTTAACAATCTTTACAATCTAGCTACAGATTCATCGTTTGATATTATTACCTTGTCTTCTTTTCTTAAAAATTTTAAGCTTCTGAAGGGGCGCCACGATAATCTTGCCCGGGGCGCCAATATTGCTAAAACCGGCCCTGATAATAATACAACGTTTCGTCAGATGAAAGATCTTCCTTGTATCCCTCCAACCTACAAACAATTGAATATATCAGTTCTCTAATCTCATTTCTTTAGATTAATGAGTTTATTTTTTAAAGATAAATACCTGCCAGTAGTATCGAGTCAAAATGTAGAAAACCTTTGAAACTCAAAGTATAAGACATACGTTATTTTGAACAGGGCCAAAAAAAAATTACACAATTAAAAGGCACAGATTTTGATTAACTTTTTACAGAATGACGATGCCATTAATAGATGCGAGACATTTTTTTTTTTGTAGCGATCATTCAGTTTAAAGGAGCGACAAAAATCATCAAAGAATTATTATTTACAGGGCCGGCGTGACATTTTGCGGGGCCTGAATTCACAATCAAATCCTACACTTAAGTTTTACAACGAGGAATTATTTATTTACAAATGCTGTTACATATTATATATATTTTTTGTAAGATGAATGTTTGAGAGGCCCCGCGGTCTATAAAAATTACCCAATTAAAAGGCACCGATTTCGATTAACTTTTTACAGAATATCATTAACAGACGCAAGACATTTTTTTAGTAGCGATGATTTAGTTTAAAGGAGTGACAAAAATCGCCAAAGTATTGTTATTTAATATTCATCTTATAAAAAATATATAATATGTAACAGCATTTGTAAATAAATAATTCCTCGTTGTAAAACTTAAGTGTAGGATTTGATTGTGAATTCAGGCCCCGCAAAATGTCACGCCGGCCCTGTAAATAATAATTCTTTGATGATTTTTGTCGCTCCTTTAAACTGAATGATCGCTACAAAAAAAAAAATGTCTCGCATCTATTAATGGCATCGTCATTCTGTAAAAAGTTAATCAAAATCTGTGCCTTTTAATTGTGTAATTTTTTTTTGGCCCTGTTCAAAATAACGTATGTCTTATACTTTGAGTTTCAAAGGTTTTCTACATTTTGACTCGATACTACTGGCAGGTATTTATCTTTAAAAAATAAACTCATTAATCTAAAGAAATGAGATTAGAGAACTGATATATTCAATTGTTTGTAGGTTGGAGGGATACAAGGAAGATCTTTCATCTGACGAAACGTTGTATTATTATCAGGGCCGGTTTTAGCAATATTGGCGCCCCGGGCAAGATTATCGTGGCGCCCCTTCAGAAGCTTAAAATTTTTAAGAAAAGAAGACAAGGTAATAATATCAAACGATGAATCTGTAGCTAGATTGTAAAGATTGTTAAACTACAATATATAGCAGCTTTACTAATCTACACCGCACTGCGACGCTCCTAAAAATCTGGTGCCCCGGGCGGTTGCCCAACTGCGCCTCCTCCTAACGCCGGCCCTGATTATTATTCAGGGCCGCCACGTACGGTTGTGCACCGCATACGGCCGATTCTCCGAAGGGGCGCCATATCGCCACAAGAATTTGTGTATTTTTTATGCATTACGACTAAGGTGTAATGAATCATTCAATCACCGAGAGCTCAAACTTGCTCGGGAGTATGTAACATTGACAGTCTCGATGGTCGGTATTTAGGAAGTTATAATAGAGTTATCTGAAATTGTAAGAAATCTTTGAATTTACTGCCATGCAGTGGTGAACTTAATTTATTTAACTTTGCCTGTTTCGGTAGCTTCCGGAGAAAGGCGTTTTTCCAAATCAAAAATGATTACGAACTATTTACGTTCTACAATGAGTCAAGAACGGTTAACTGACTTTTCAATTATATCTATTGAGACTGACATTCTAGATACATTCAATATGAAAATTTTGTGGCAGCTAAAACTCGGAGGGTTAATATGTAAATAATTATGTATTATATATTACATAAATATTAATGTATAATGTATAATATACATATATAGGGTGTCCCAAAAATGTTGTAACACCTTGAAAGGGGTGGTTTGGGGGGTGATTTGAAACAACTTTTTCCTTAGCGAAAATGTTGTCCCAGGCTTCGTTGAGGAGATATTAACGGAAAACACTGACCAATCAGAGCGTTAGGCGGCCGCGCGCTCATACGCTCCCGCGGCGGCTCCATCGGCATACTCGCGTTCTGATTGGTGGGGATTTTCCGTTAATATCTTCTCAACGAAGCCTCGAACATTTTCGCTAAGGAAAAAGTTGTTTCAAATCACGTCCCGAACCATGTATATTAAGCTGACGTAGCCATTTCAAAAGGCCAATGCCAAATTAACACGAT
>NW_026531427.1:0-18241 GCF_026283585.1 Hylaeus volcanicus | reverse complement strand
ATTATATTAACTAGTAAATGTTGTTTGGACTATATCTATCTTAGAGATTTTCGAGAATATGTAAAATATCATTGATTATATAAAAAATAGTTAAGAAACTACAATTTTACACAAAAATTTTTTTTGGAAATTGATCGGTGTACGAATACATTCTACACCCACTGTATAATCTTTTGTATTTTCATTGTTTCTCGTCTGTAAATTTGAGAAATTTTAAACTACCGCATGTTTCAGCGCCATCTGACGACGTTTCGTTGTTGGAGTTGGATTGGAGATCTTTTTGACGTTTGGGATAAGAACGCGTTCGCGCTGTGCGCGTCTATTCACGTCTATGGTTCTGCTCGCGTGGAAAGTGAACGAGAAAAATTTCGTGACGTGCATAACCCACACCTTCCTTTCACAGTGTTTCATACTGTCCGTAAAATGCGTAAATTGTCCACGTTTCTGTGATTTCTCCACTTCGATCCTGTAAACGATCAATTCGCGACAATAAAAATCAGATTGCGGAGGCGACGATTCGTATGCTCCGTGGAAGAAAATAATGCTTGTGCTCACGTATGGACACCAGTGCCAGTGCCAGATACGATAGCTAGGTGAGTGAACGTAGAACGTATGCGTACGAGGGGTCCCTGAACGCTCAGTTGGCTATCCCAGCTGGTATCCTGACTTTCGACATGAACCTTACAATTTCTCGTCCTATCGCTTTCTCCTATCTGCCAGTCTCGTTATTTACATGGAGATAATGCTTTCTCACGATTTTTGTTACATAATTACACCAATTAGTTTCATTTCCGTCCTGCGAAAGCTCAAGAATTTTCTTTTCCGAACGTACTTGTCACAAATATCAACCGTTTACATATATATGTATTACAATTTAGACTTTCGATGCCTCCGATTCATCTTTCTTTTATACGACATATTATCATTTTTCTATGCGTTTCAACGATATTTGTATTGTATACGTGGGAATAGATTAGAATAATGAAAAATAGGTGTCTATTAGTAACATATGTATAATCCACACGTATGTACGTATATAAATGCGCGCGCGCTCGCGCACACATGCACATACATACATATACACGCTCGAATAATTTGATTTTCTTTGAATGTTTTTCATAAGAAACGATCAAATATGAAAGTAACAATAAAAATTATCGCCTATAATTTATTATGCTTCTTAATAATAAGTTTAGGACTTTGTTTTCATACGTCAAATAATGAAGCAACGGGACTGTTTATATTTATTGCTTCCTTGTAATCTAGCATATTATATATACCGATATTTGTGCCTATAGATTTCTCACGAATAAGAAGAAAGTATCGCTGTCTTAAAGGCAGCATGAGCGTAAGTAGCGTATCATTCTTGGAAATATTATAGAAAGATAAACTTAGAATTGTATATTAATTTTTAAAATATGTTTTTAGAATCCTTATAGAGCAAGACCGACTAGGTCTAGAGTAGATCACAGTTTAGCATACGGAGCTCATAATCAAAATGCATGGAGTATGCCAAGGGTACAGTCGGATGTTTTGTCGACCGATTCCATTCCACGTCAACCACCTATCGCAAATCAGTCAAAACAAGTAACCGATCCTTGGAATAATTCATGGAATTGGGATTTTGATAAACAAGCTGATAATCAGCAACAGCAACAACCACCTCAACAAGAGCAACAGCAGCAGCAGCAACAACAACACCAGCAACAACATTTTATACCTCCTTATACGAATCAAGGACAGCTAATGTCAAATTCCATTCAGGATCATTATTATCAGAATATTAATGGCAACAAGTCTGATTTACTTAATCAGAATTCCATGTCGAATGATGATACGCAGAGTACAGTTGTTAATAGGCAACCAAATCCAAATCATTCGGATTCGTTCGCATCTTATTCGAATTATAATCGATATCAACAATATCCTCCGTCATCTAGAACCACTTCTGTTATATCTGGATCTTTGAATTTTGACCCTCCGCAGTGGACGACCGAACAACAGTCTCAAAATATCCAATACGCGCAACAAAGAACCGCTATACAAAACCAAAACGATAAAATAGCGCATCCGTCTCTACCTAGTACTAATTATAGTTGGCATAAGCCGGATCAAACGACTTTAATGTCATCCCATAATTGGCAAAGTCACGGTAGTTTGCCAGGACATTGGCAGGATCAGAAAACAGATAAAGAGATTCAAAAGTTGGACGATATGGGTAATCAATGTACACCGCCGCTACAACAAACTAGGTTGACTCAGCTTCTTCCACCTTCCACTGAGAATACTAACAAAGAACAATCCATCGACGATCCAAATAATTGGTCTAATCAAACGAATACGTCGGCATCTCAGTGGAACAGTCAAAGTCGTGAATCCATGCCACCTAATCAAAGTCAACACGTGCCAGCAACTTGTAATGCCACGAACGAATTCAATTCTTGGTCTCAAACAGCGACTGTGAGTGTTTCGCAACAGTGGAAGCATGCGGATGACGCTCGTACGACTCAGTGGTTACAAGAACAACAGGATGATAACAAGTTACCTGAAAAAACTGTTAAACAAGATAATGTTGGTGCTATGGCTGCAAATGACTGGCAACAAAATCCTACGATATCCTCTCATCATTCTTTAACCGATATACCTCAAACGCAAGAATCTAGCATAGAACAAGAAGAAAGGAAGAAGTCAATACCTTCGTTAATTACAAATTCCATAATTTCAAAAGATTCCAATATACAAACAAAAACTAGTATAGTTAAACAACAACTATCCGACTCTCGCGTTAACGTATCGGCGACTCCTGAAACTATGTCAACAATTGCGAGCTCTGAAAATGTTTCCATTCAGGAGAATAATGATTTCAATTTAATAAATGATTCATTAGAATGGGGAAGAAATATTTCATCCGACGAGTTACCTGTTAAACTAGAACAATTGAATCTTGGTTCTAGGCCGAGCAAGCAGTTAGAAAATCAAAACGAACCATCGGAAGTCCATCCCGCTATATCTGGCGATGGATGGAATCAAAATACAGTTACGCAGAACAATACTATTCCTGATAATATACCTGGTTTACCTTCTGATTATGCTGCGCTTGGAATGGAAAATTCTCATTCTCATTCTCATTCCATTGATTCTCAAGGTGCCATTACTAAAGAAAATTTAACGCACACGTCGTATCCAGCGACAAATATTAAGCCATTGGATAATGTAACACAAAGTGCATACGATCAATGGTACAATCAGAATACATTAGCACGTTCCTTGGACAATGCATGGTATTCGAAAGATCATGCTCGTCCAGCTAAAGAATGGAGTGTCGAACAAAATGTAGAGAATTATGAAATTATTCAGCAGCCTACGGAATTCGTAAATTTAGAAGTAGTTGCGCCGTCGTTACAGGAACGGGATATATATGGCTCGAGAGATTCCATAAACAAGGAAACTTTGGATAACGATCCAAAACCGGTTATGAATCTCGCCAAAGAATCAGCTAGTACGCGTGATTTCAGGCAAGAAGCCAATAATATCGAAGTACCTTCTGCACAGCAGGTAGCTCGATCTCATCCACTTCTACATTCGGAACAGGTATTACATATTCGTAATACAATTATTAATTAACGATCATTTCCTTTCCATAACAAAACAAAAAATGATAATTATAATAATATATGATATATATTTATTATATAATAATAATTATTATTATTACTATTATGTTACAGGTACCAGATAATTATGAATTCGCGTCAAACGATAGAAACACGTTTTTAGAAACCGGAGAATTAACCGATTCCCATCAAGAGCACGAACCGACTCCACCAAGCCAAGACGATGAAAACGACGAAGTGCCTAATGATATTCCTTTCTTACGGGAAGTACCGGGCCAATCGAGTTCCATAGATCCACGTAGAAACGACCCAACAGGGCAAGAACAATACGTTCAATCTGTTCAGAGACTAGCAGATCCAAGAAGGAATGATCCTTCTGGTCAAGAACAAGGTCTTCAGTTAAGAAGTGTATCCGAAAGATCGGAACGTCGCGATGTTCCTCCTGGCCAAGAAAGAAGCATTCCTTTACTTTCACGAACAGACTCCGATCCGTTAGAACGTCGAAACGATCCGTCTGGCAGAGAGCGATCTCTACCTCCGCAACAGTCTCGAAATGATCCTTCTGGAGAAGAAAGACACAACCAAGCCCTGTCTCAGATTATGTTGGAATCTAGCGAAACGCGTGAAATACCTGGTAGAGGCAACGATCTCGAAGACTCTAATCAACAGACGACAGATGAGGACCTTAGACAGATACCAGGTGGTGCATCTCCGAATGATGTCGCTCAATCTTTAGACGACAGATCTAATGGACGAGTTGTTACGGGTTCACAAGAAGTTCCACCTACAAGCTGTAAAACAAGTTTCATATATACATTTATGTTTTGATGTTTTTTATTCTCGCATTATTTTGCATTTGATTTCAGCCACGATACAAGATCAAACAAACGATTCAAGGAATAAACGGGAGGAAGCTGTTGGCGCATCCATACGTGAGAATCAAGGAGTTTCGAACTCGTCGAATCGTAAAGATTCATACGAAGACGAGGATGACGATGGTTCCGGAAATAGTAGAGACGACAGCAGAGAGAGACGGCGCGATAGTAGTTCTGAACGACGACGATACGAATACGAACGAAAGAACGCCTAGTCAGTACATTTATAGTAAATCGAATTTTTGTAAATAACAAAAATTATACTCACACTCACGGGAAATAATCATTGTACGTTTGTTCGATTACAGTTACGATCGTGATCGCGAATACGATGATGATTATTATTACGATCGTCGTCGCGGAGGAGAAAACGATCGAGTGTACAATGCGCGCGACGATTTCGATCGACGAGAAGTTCCTTATCGAGAAGATGATCGCAAACATCATAGCAGGGACGATCTTGATAGGCATACGAGAGAAGAGATAGATAGAAGAAGCCGAGGTAAAGATGATCTGGATGAAAGGGATGGCAGAAGAAGACTCGACGATCGTAGAAGAGATAGGCTCGATGATGGCCGTCATAGGGATAGAGAAGTTCGGGACTACGATTCACGATATTCTAGAGATCGAGATTATCTCGACCGTGATAGACGAAGAGACGATCGCGACAGAAGAGCAAGGCGATACGATGATTACGATATCAGAGATTCGTATTACGATGATCCTTACAGTAGAGGGTACACCATTTCTAACCATCTCTATAATAGTAAAACATTGTAAATTTGTTTAGTGACAAAGGCGCCTAATATTTTATACGTTTATACGATTTTCAGATCTAGACCATCCAGTAGATCTTCTTACAACGATAGAGATCGAGCATACTACATGCGAACGAGAGATTCTTACTATGGTACGTTGCGCTGACTTCTTTCGCACGTGTCCGGAATAAAACATTTGAAGTAACGTTTTGTTTGTTAACATTTAGGGTATTCCGGATACGATTACGGTGTTCAATATGCCAACAATTATTATGCGTACATAGAAAATTTGCGACGCACAAATCCTGCCGCTTATTCCGAATGGTATCATAAATATTATGCTAACCAACATCAACAGCAACATATTTCTCGAAGCGTCACCAATTATCCGGAAGATAGAGCGAGTGTTCATTCAGGGCGTAGCTCTTGCGATGAAAGGTAAGCGCGAGGAAAATAGAGAAACGAAACTAAAGAAACGATATTTTCCCATCGTTATTCATAATATCGATTATGTGTTAGATTTTTTATAAATCCAAGTGCATGCTTCCACTCGCCAAACAAAGCATTGTATGTTCCGTATTTCGGTTATCCTGGATGGGCCAGGAGTCCGCAACGAAGACAGAATTCGGCTTATGAAAATTTAAATAGGTGAGACCGAGAGAATGCTCTCGGTTCGACACTTGTGCCAAATAACGAAAATGCCCAACTTCTATTCTGTGAAAGTAATTTAGTTGAAAAATCTTTGTAGCATCTAAAGTATTTTACGTTAAGCTAGATATTGAAATTCCTCGCTAGAAATACATTTATAAGAAATACCTTGTAAATCTTATTATTTCGCAGCTACAGATGTTTGTAAGAAAAATGTCTCTTTTGTCTTCGTAGATAATGTACGATATGTAGCAACTAACTTGGGTATATCGGGTATCTTGTACTTATTGTTAGTACTCGGATGAACGAGGTTTCGCGATCGTTTGTAATGCTTTCTCCGCGTTGTTTATTCATTTTCTTGCAATGTTGGCTTTGATTTACTTTTGAAACTAAAATACATACTTTTTCAGAACGACTGGCGATAAACGAACTTTAGGCGATATGTCCCTCGAAGATTCGACGACTACTTCTGCACGAATGACACCGGCTAAATTTTCCATGTCTCATGCATACGGTAAAAAGATTGTTTAAAAGTTCTTTCAAACAAATACTATGTTAAATTTTTGAAAATTTATTTAATGGAATATAATAGCGCTATACGATATCTTATAAAAGTATCTTATCTTCAGGGTGCCTTTCTATCGGTTCTCTGATACATGTACATCCAACTTATCCAACCGATGGCGAAAGAGCCAAAGTGGACATTTTTAGATTGGACAACTTACTTTTACACGATCCTGTAGCACGCGATTTGCGGGTTTATCCTGGACCTCTGATTAAGCAAGTGTAATCGATATATCGATCATCTAAGCATGCGTATTTTCATTTATTTGGATAGTCGAATTAATTATAAATTTGCACGTTCCACGTAATTCATTCCTTGTAGTATCTATGTAAGATCGATATATTAGGACACGCATGGTTAGACGTACATTACTAGACGTTAGCGTATACAATACGTACTACATTTGTTACGATTAATGTTTTTATTGCGCAGGGGTGTTACTCATAAAAAGACTATTATCGAATATTGCGAAAATAAAATTAAAAGAGCAGGATCAAACGAAGAAATGGTCGATCGCGCTTCGTATATTCTTTTATACGAACTAATGATTATGTTGATCCAACAGAATGGAGTAAGAAATATGCTTTACATGTAACGACAACTTATCGTTGTTATTGTTATTTTTACTTAATTATGCGTTTCCTTTTAGAATGTTGTCGGTGTTGATATAGCAGCGTTATTGCTTCGAAATAAAGACGCATATCCTTACGATTTGAACAAGCAAAAGTCTCAAGATCTAGGAAGAAGGGAATCCGTGATATCGCAAAGGTCTAGTGTCACGGGTGGAGATGGAATTCAGGGTAATCAAGATGGCGGAGAAATTGCTGAGAAAGTCGAAAATAAACCACGGCAAAGCATCGAACAAATTACAGACGAGTTTAGAAATACGCTACTATACGGATTAGTGCAAGAAGCACTGGGTAAATATTGCATTTATTAGAATTTTGTTACATTTACCGAAATCTTCCGGGTATATCACGTGCTGTTTTTTATGGGCAGAATATGCGATGAACGAAGGACTTTGGGGCCATGCACTCTTCTTGGCTAGTAAATTAGACAAACGTACTCATGCTTCGGTGATGACACGTTTTGCCAATAGTTTACCTTACCACGATCCACTGCAAACTTTATATCAACTTCATTCTGGCCGTGTGCCCGCCGTTGTTACCGGTATATCGGATCCACGCTGGGACGATTGGAGACCTCATTTAGCTATGATTATATCGAACACTTCTGCCAATCCGGAAATTAATCGTCGTTCGATTACAACGCTCGGAGACACGCTTTTCGCGCGAGGGGACATCCATGCTGCTCATTTCTGTTACATACTCGCACAAGTCGATTTCGGTGCTTACGGAACGAATAACGTGAAACTTGTATTGATCGGTGCGAATCATCATAAACCGTATAACGCGTTCATTACGATGGAAGCTGTTATGCTTACAGAAATATACGAATACGCTCGAAACCTTAGCGAACCAGGATTTACATTGGTGGATCTTCAAACTTTTAAATTCGATTTGGCTAAAAAAATGGTTGATCATGGATTGATAGAGAAAGCCTTGTTGTACATAGAGCAAGTTGCAGTGAATATCGTTAACGAACCATCGAAATACAAGAGATCGTTTATTAGTGCGGTATATAATTTAGGAGACAGAATTAAATACCATGACCCAGTCTATAAAGATTCGACCGACGAAGGTATAACTTTAACTTGGTTCGATAATTTAGTCGAGATAGTTGGTAAATGCCATACTGGAGAAATTATTGAAAACAATGCCGGTGGTTTACAAATGAAAATGGAATCGCACAACAACGTGCAAAATGTAGAAATGTATGAGACGAAACAGCAGCAACAACAGCAAACACATCAACAACAACAACAACAACAACAACCATGGAATCCAGTTCAGCCCGATTACAGAGAAGGTCCATCATCAATGATCGAAGTAGCCACGACTGATGTGCAGGCGGAATGGCAACCATTATCCTTGCCATCCAATATACCAGACACGCATGATCAAAGTATGCAATACCCAAGAAATAACGAGGAATCTTGTCAATACCAACAATCGCAACATCAAGACTACTGGAACCAAGAGTCCTATTATCAGAATAATTACGGGAGGAATGACAATACCGTCGCGAACTGGCAACAGCTTTCAACTCAAACACTGTACCCCTCGGAACAAGGTGACATCGATAATTCTCAGCAACAGGAAAAATGGAACTATGAGGTAAATCGATCGATACAATTGCGTTGCAACAATACATGGACTTGAATCTTTCATTCGTATCATTGGTATCGTTACCAGCATACTTTCATTAAGCACTTTTTCATTTCGATTTGCATGCATATACCTTTCATGTAATATTTCCGAGTATTTTGTGCTTTACATATGATATAATACGTTTAAGAATAACACTTTTTTCACCTTTTTTTTTGTTGATGCTTGCATACGGACAGACGGAAAGGGAAGAAAAAGCATCCACCCCTGAAGTAAGTAATTACATGCTTACTCCGGATAGTAATCTCGATCCTGAGTGGTCATTGGATAACACCAATGTTTGCTTGTTACGCCGACGCAAAGTATTAACTGGTCTATATGTCGCTTCTCCCTCTTCTTCGCTCAACTCTAATATAAATAATTTGGCACGGTCGTCGGTGTCGGCGTCGACAACTCCTAATCCGTATAGGTCGACCAGTTCAGACGAGAAATTTCGAAAACCTCAAAAACTGATAACATATCCAAAGGTCGTAACAGATTACCCAAGAATTTTACCGAATAATAAAACTCATTCGCAAGATGTAAAAAAGATAAAGAAAATAGACGGTAAACACACGAAGCCGCCTTGTTCGCAACCTCCCGTGTTTTTAAAATGTAAAGTAAAGAATAAATCGACAAATGATAAAGAAATTATTCCTGGCGAAGTAGACGAGAAAAGCTTAATTTCGTCGACAACCACCGACTTGGATATTCAGTTTAGCGAAATAAACTTCGAGTCTCTATCCAAGTTTGATTCACGTTCAGAAAACGAAGCACCAACAGCTTCTGAATACGAGAGTCAGACTTTGAAGCAGTATTGCAACTTTGAAGAGAAAAAAGTGATGAGGGTAGCTCCACATATCCGAAGGAAAGATGTTATTTGCGATACGGTAGATGCGTGGTCTTACTCGAATTCTTCGCAAAATTCTTCTGAATTATGTCGGTATAAGCCACTCGTCTTCGGTGGAACGTATCCGATAGATTTACCAGTTCGACCGGTTAGAAGTGATCTAAATTTAACCGAACTTGACGATGTTCCTATCGTAAAGTCCATCCCTAAAACATATGATATCGATGTTCCCACAGATTGCGAGTAGACGTTTCTAGATGCATATAACGATTCGTTAGTTGATCGCTAAACTTTTTTTTTTTCTATCCTGAAACTATATACATATAATAATATCGTTATTGTGCATTCGGAATTGTATTTACAGAACGCATTAGATTGTTACTTTCGTACGCCAGTTCTTCCGTTTAAGAGAAACGATTATTTATCAATGTGTTTTATGTTACTAGCGAGTGAGTGGTCGATGCAAGTCTTTGATACAGAGCGTAGTTTATAGAACTTGCTCTTTGTTTTAGGTGTCATTTATATATACACACACACATATATATATACATACATATATGTATATATAAAAGTTTGTTATTGTTAAATATACAATAAAGTTTCCTATATTATGAAATTTTTTGAATTTTTGGAGATTTGCGCCTCTTTGTCATTACGTTTCATAAATCACAAAATATATTTTTGATTGAAAGCAAAGTTTGTCGCTATTTACTGTGATAATTACGTGATTTTAGAAAGAAAAGGTATCGTTTGCTAAACGTGTCGAGGTTACGATATTTGGTATAGATACATACGGTGTTATCGCAGTAAAAAGTGATCAACTTTGTTGGAACAACTTTGCGATGATGAATCGTATACTTTATTTCAGCCACCTCAACCTGCGATTTCTATGACGCCGTCAACGAAAAAGCAGTACGATCCATTGGAAGAGTTGGACGCACTCGAGACTCCGAAACAATCGTCGAAAGCTACGTCAGCGACGAAGAAGGCACCGGAGAAAGCACCCGAGAAGAAACCTTCCAACAGTGGAGGCTCTTGGTTTGGTGGCTTTTTCAGCAAACTTGCACCAAAGCCAAGGAACCAAATGATCCTACCGGATGACAGTAACCCAGCGGTAAGGTCTTGGCGATATATTCAAGTTGTGCGTAGTGTTGCGTATCGAAGAATTACGATAGTTGGTTTTATGTTTTATGTTTTATGTTGCTAAGGGCTCACGCGGGTACTTGTGGTAATTGAGTGATTCGTCTGTGATTTTATGATGGGAGAGGAAAAGGCCAGTATAACTCAATGTTCGGACAATCGATTAACAGCTAACGAATTATTGATATATTCTGGCTTAACATTTTATGTTTCTCGTTCTAACATTTCAGTATTTCGAGCCCTGTAGTTTAGTCCTTTGATACTAACAGTGTTAATCTGTGTTTTAATCCCGCGAGTCTACAAGTTGATGCTCACACGGTATCGTTTTATTTTTCGAACAGATCGTTTGGGATCCTGTTGGTAAAAAGTGGACGAATAAAGACGAAGACGGAGACAGAAGCTCCTCAGCTTTAGCTCCTCCCCCGAAAGCTTCGGACGTTGGACTCAGAGCACCTGTAACGGAACAGACCTCCCAACTGTCTCAATCGACTTTACAAACCGATGACGCGACCGTAAATAAGTTCAAATTACCGAAGGGCAGAAACATGCGTGCCAACTACATAGACATAATGAATCCGAATAGTTTGAAAACTAACACAGCACCGTCAAGTATACCGACCCCGGTAACGTCTCCAATCGTACCTATGGCAACTTCGTCACCTCAGTTATTCATTCCTGCACCAGGTAAATTTTCAAATAGTAACTCTTATTCTTTATTCGACTAATATTTTTTTTCTCCTTTTCTTTTTTTTCTATCAACGATTCTTCATAGTTAACGATTCAAACGCTACCGTTGCCTTCTTAACACCTACATCAACACCAGTCGCACCTTCCACGAACGTCTCTGAAAACACCTCGCAAGGGGTAAGTTGTCTCTAATAAATAATATAGTAAGTATGTGGAAATTCTTTCAACCATGTCATGTCACGTCACCACAAACATATATACAACATTAACAATACAGTTTCACGTATGCGTCTACGCAATTTCAAACTCATTCTACACAACCAACCCCTTTACTATGTTTGCGTTATGGCTGCAGTATGCTGGTATGCAGCTTAGTTGTATTTTGAACATCCCTCTGGAACTGTAATGTTAAGATGTTACGTTTTCGCGAATTTCCTTTAGAACCACGATTCTAACCTTGTCTTGTATTTGTCGTAAATTTTCCCTAGTTTTGTGTATTGTCTACTCACCCGAAAGTATCCTCTGAAATTAAATTCTATTTCTGCATATACATTTCATCGTATAAGAATTATATCTTTTTTTGGCTGTTTGAATTGCGCGTAACAGAAAGTAATCTCAGAAAAGGTTTCTTTTGTGCCAAACGATGAATCCTGTAGAAGAAACGACAACGTATTCATGGTTTTATTTGTGTTTCTATAAAAACCATTCTCTTCTTGGATTACTTTAATGTTACCGATACTAATTAGACTTTTCGAGATCACTACAGACATTCTTTATCTCGTTCATCTGTGTTTAATCTACATTTCTTTTTATGTTTCCTTTGCAAGCAGTCGGGGAGGCAGAATGATGTAGCCAAATAATAATTGTTACCGATAGTAAGGACTATTTTATTAATTTTACGTGTCGTTCATTATTATCGTGCATGCATGACTTGTAATACTTAACTGGAAGCATGAGGTATAGGGTGAATAATGTATATACGTTTGGTGCAACTCGATTCAATTGTTTGTAATGGTACGATACTCGGACAAATTAATATTAACGGTGTAACGACGATGAATAGAATGACAGGACAGATAACGACGTAGACTGTTTGGAAAGTTGTGTCGTTTCACTGGTGTTTACTTTCCTCTTATTCTACTTACACTTTTCAATTCGTTTTAACATTGTTCCACAGCTCGATGATGCTTTAGACTTTCATTTTGGATGGGTATGTATGTGTACGTACAGTTTCTTTTTGGCAACGATAGAGAAAGAAAGGTGTTTTAGGTTTGTAGTTAACATACGGTACACGACACTAAAATGACGCACTAATACGTTTACGTTACACGTTTCAGCATGGCTATTTAATATAATTGACTCATATCCATCACCGAAAATATCAAATTTTTATACACGACAATGCAATACAGGGTGTCTCTGAACTCCTGTAAGAACCGGAAATGGGAGGTAGCTGATACGATTCTAAACAACAATTTCCTTTGCAAAATTGTCGCTGGGGGTTTCATTTTTGAATTATTAGCGCTGTGATTGGTCGGTGTTTTTTGTTAATAATTCAAAAATCAAGCCGTCGCCAACATTTTTGTACAGGAAATTGTTGTTCAGAATCGTTTCAGATACTCGCCCATTTCCGGTTCTTACAGGAGTTCTGGGACACTCTGTATACGTATATGCAATACCGATGATTTCATAAAACATAAGTCGCTGTCGCTACTGTGAGCCAGCGTGATAGATATACTAGTTGAAGCATCGGTGTTGCATGTACGTATACAGAGTGTCCCAGAACTCCTGTAAGAACCGGAAATGGGCGAGTATCGGTTAGTCAGACAAAATTGTTGTGTTTGTATATGGCATAACAGCTCTCTCGATGGAGCTCAACCAGCTCGTTATCGCGAGAGGTGCAGAGCTACACTATGAGGGATCCGCGTCTCCTTCCACGGAACAAGGTAATTCAGTGCCATTAGATACTCATACAATTCAATTACTTATTCCAGAGGTGATCATTTATTAATTCGATTCGATTCGATTCAATGATTCACGGTTGAAATTGTAATTTATCTACTATAGTATAATATGTTACTGTATTCCATAACGATTTGATAATCAAAGATTACGTTTTAATCGGTATCTTCCCGTACGTGGAATTGTTCCTGAGTTCGCATGGCATTAGCTCTCACGAATAATTTTATTGCAATTCCGGGAAGGGATATAAAAAAAGTACTCGAAAGTGTTTTCATGGATATCGAGTATACTACTTAAAAAGTTTTTGGAACAATTCGTAGATTTAAGAGAAGAATTTCATTCGTAATTCACAGTCATATAGCTTTGCATCCGAATCAAGCTTAAACTTATTATGTCGAGCACGCTATTCTCGTGATATTTATATGGCAAAACTATGGGAAAGCTTGGTGAAGGATATATATTTTTGAGTTCGGTGTCGCAATGTATGTTTACACATTAATTACAATAATTGTCTTTGACGATTTGCGTCACATTTAATCATCCAAGTTACCCGTTACAAACACGAAAAGAAAACATAATTTTCTTATTAATTTTTATTAGTACTTTTTTACTTTAAACATAGTAACAATGCTTCCCTTGTTTTTAGAAAGTAACGATTTCTAAACTTAACTTAATTATCCATCGCACGACACTTTAGAAAAATATCACAAGTTTTATCGAATTAATGAAATATCATAAGTTTAATTTAAAATTATCGCTAACATGTCTTTCATGAAAACAATGATGTTTAGGGACCAATGATGTACAACCCAAATGACATCAAGGATCATTCGGCAAAGAACACGCAGCAGAGTCGGTATCCTCCACGATAAAATTCGCAAGATCGTCTAGAATACACCTGATATAGGTATATCAGGTGATGTTTAGAGGAAAAAAATGTTGTTTCTATCAGGATCGCTTTGCTTACAAAAATCCAAATTTTATATGTAAGCGAACGGTATCAGTTATGCGGCTTGATTTAGTCAAGCATATCCAAGTTTACAATTTGAATTTTCTCATGCATCAAATTTAGTTCTTTTAAAGCGCAAACAACATGTGAATTTACTATTCCATCATTTGCAGTTACGATCGAATTTCATTAAGCATATACTAGGTACTCTTTTGTATAATCAATGTTTCACGGAATGTTTTCACACAAACTCAACGCAATACGATTCGTAGATAATTTTATTACTATTCAGTCTTTAGAATTGAATCCGTTCAGTCGTGACATTCTTTAACGATGTAAATTTCAATCGAACAGAGAAACTTACGTTGCTGATGTTACGTTGAGTGGGTCGAGTGTGTTTGTTAGAGAGTTTTAATGGGTTCAACGGTCACGGTATATAGGGTACAGCTCTGTTGGATGACATAAAGCGCAGAATTTCAATGATAAATGATAACGAAGTGTAAAAGGAGCGCGTGCTACGTTGAGTGATCACGAGCGAAATGAATATTATTGTAATAGTTTTGCGTTTGGGACAAGATTCGCGTTTAAGTTGTACGTGAATAAGTGTAATGTGAATTGTAGCAAGGATCGAATTGTCCACGTCTCGAGAATTTGTTCCGTATCTAGGAACATGATACGATATCAAGTCTGATTTTATACGATGGCAAAAAACATTTATTGCATACATAGAAAATGAAACGAATGTCGGTAATGTATGAAATGTTAGGAATATGAAAATTTTATGGATCCCATTGTTAGGTGATGCGTATCGCAGGTACATGCTGTTATTCGTTGTCGGGCTATTGTATCGTTATACCAACGTTATACAAATATTTGAAACGTAACTGCCATCTATTTATTTAGATTGGTGAAACTGGCACCGCTTCACGTCCTATCTCTCTTCCTGTTTGGATTACCGTAAGAAAAGGTTTTCAAATTTCTGCCTGTTAACGTAGTCGTCTCTAGAGTTTCCAGTAGAAAATCAAGAGAAAAAAAGAAACTATTTGTACAAGATAACTCGAAATTATTCTACTCGTCTATATTCCGGTTTGTATAATATTTTTGGGACAAGACGTCTACTAAATTTTCGTTGCTTCAAAGTGGAATTATACCTAAATTATTTATCGATTTAATCCTAATCGACTGTCACGTTACAGATTCCGAACGATTCCTCTCCACTGTTTGCTTTCCAAATTGATCTATAGCGATTGCTTCGAGTGTCCAGCATATCTCGAATTCAACTGTCATTCGTAAGCAATTCTTTCAAATTTCTCAGATACCTTACTTTGCTTATTCCAAAATATCTAGTCTAGGATAACGTACGATTTTCTACAATATGTTATCGGTTTCCATTCGAATACCTAACGTGAATCGTGTTACAGTTTTCTTTGGTTTTCTTACGTCTACAAGAATCGATCCGAACCATATATTTTTCTTAACCGAGAAAGGCGAAAACTCGTATTCAAGGTTATTGGTGCTTTCGTAGGATTTGAGTTTGCAATTAGGAAAGAATATGCCATAAAAAGTATTTTGCGATTTATAGCAAGCATACTTTTATTCCCCGCCTATGTAATATATATTATCCAATTTTTTAGCTGACAGTGAGAAAAGTTTGTTTTGTTTAGTGTAAGCTAACCTATACTGGTACCTATGACTAGAGAATTTGGGAAACGAAGAATAACGAAGGTTTACGATGCAGTGTACAAACGTAGAATAAGCTTCGCATTGATTTCTCATTTGACGTTTAACGTTTTCTGATTAGACAACGATCGAAAGCGAGAGGACACGTAAAGATAACGGAACGAACGAATCGAAGAGAGTAACCTAATCGTGTATCCGTCGGTAAATTAGATTTGTTGCTCAGTTACCGTCGATTACTTTCACCAAGTGCGATGTTTCTTCAGGATTGGAAATAGTAACGATTCCAGTTTCGTTTAAAAGAAACAATATTTTTTCTTGGCCATTAATCACAATTGGAGTGAAACTGGTTTTGTCAATTCCTGTAAAGTACACATTAGACTCTATTCAGTTTTATACTCGTGACACGATATGCTTTCAAGAGTATACACACACAGGCACTCGCATACGCGCGCGCGCATAAATTGTAGAATATTATAATGCGAACGCATTTTTTTGCGTACATGACATGTATATACGTACATATAAATAGATATACAATATACATATACATATACATATATATATGCGTAAGCTTTTCGGGAACTACAGCTACTTGTTCGAATCATTCCCACGAGGGTACAGTTACAAAAAAAAGCGAGAAAGAAAGAAATTCAATTAATACATTATCAAAATCAGAATAATTCTTTTTGTGAAAAATGGCATTTCGTTATGACTTGTGTCTCGACTGCGATGTTATCCATCAATTAATCCCTTTACACATATGCTATTAATTCGTTTCTAACGAAATCTCTCGGTTCTATTTAGGTATAATTTCGATTTCGATATAATTTGATTTCTTTCGCTACAAACGACAAATTTAGAACGAAATTGTTATTTTTAGTAGCACCCAAGTTACTCGAGCGGTCTTTTATTTGAATATAAATAGATAAAGGAAAAGAAGCATTTCTTGTGCTACGTATTTTACGATATTTTGCGTTTATTAGCAAACGAGGAATACGTGACGGCACAACGATCGAAGAAGGGTTTATCGGGATGCGATTTAATTCGATCGGTCTACTCGAAAGCTCCCAAAGTGATATTGTATACTTACAGTGAAATAATAATAAATTACGAAGGAGGACTATAAGAGTAAACGTTAAAGTTGAACAAAAGTATTAATCGAGCTGTATGTTATGTATGTATAGAATGGTTTACGAGCGATGCAACTCTGGCTTGATGTAACATATTACGATATATCTTTAATGCATTTCGCAATTGAGATGTTCGATGTATGTTTTCGGGAAAATACGGATAACGAGAAATGTATACTGTATATTATTAATATCACCACTATCCCATTACTATTGCTATTCTATTATAATAAAGAATCATACAACTTACGAATGTCGACATGTCACTTTGCGCACGTTAGTTTGTTACGATTTCAATAAAAAAATGAACTTTCCTCTAAATGACTCCTACCGGGATCGAGCCGCGTCCAAAGCGAAACGTTGACTTCGCAACTTGACACTCTACCGACTGCGCCACGCTGCTTCTATGACATCCCCAACACTTGTACGGTCGACACTCGTAAATCTAAATTTGGATATTTTTAAAAATTTATTTCTCGAAAACGAAAAAGTGTTGCCCCTTTCTACTTTCAGAGACTGTTCTACATACACTTCTTTATATATGAAAAAAATCTGATTAAAAAATTCGATGCATACTTCGCGATGTCTCCTTCGAGACGAGTTCTCACCTTATCTTACTATTGTTAGTCTAAATTCGAATCTCAACAGTTTCGATTAATATCTATCGTTCTATAGGAGACGTAACATTTTATCGAGAAACTTTTCTTTGTAAATACAGTGGGTGTAGAAAGTATTCGTACACTGATCAATTTCCAAAAAAACTATGTAAAATTGTAATGTATTAACTTATTTTTTATAAACATTGACATTCTATATTCTTGAAAATCTCTAGAATAGGTAGATTACAAAAAAAAAATAGCTATTTATGTAAGTTGCGAAATTAACAAGAATAGAAATATCGAAGCAATAAGTATTCGCGCAACTAGTTGAATTTTTAAAATTTCATTAAAAGAAAAAAAGAAATTTACATTAACTTACAAGTATATAATACTTCCTTCGTGTACGGAAAGATTAGTTATTTTGTATAAGTGAGTAGTATTATAAGTATTATACTATATACTATATGCTGTAAGTAAATAGGTATTCGTACAAGTGTTAAATTTTTAAAATTGCATT
>NW_026531426.1:0-2330 GCF_026283585.1 Hylaeus volcanicus | reverse complement strand
GTTACAAACTCTACTGTAAATGGTTCGTCATAAGAATCGTACAAATACTTATTGTTTCTATACTTTTACCCACTTTTCGCATTTTTTTGTTAATTTCACAAATTACATTAACTAGTAAATGTTGTTTGGACTATATCTATCTCAGAGACTTCCGAGAATGTGTAAAATATCATTGATTATAAAAAAAGAAGTAAGAAAGTACAATTTCACACAAAAGTTTTTTGGGAAAGTGATCGGTGTACGAATACATTCTACACCCACTGTAAGTATCTAACATTATGTATGTCATCAACTAGCAAAGGATCAAGCTTACCAAGTCTTCTCCCAAAAATAAAAATTCTATTGACGATGAAAAGTGTCTATCTTCAAGTACAAACTCACGCATACCATCTTGAATTATCTTACAAATTATTCGATTCTATTATCTTAAAAATCAGTCGATTCCCATTCAAACTGTTCACGAACCACCAGCAAGCTATACAAATCCTGTCAGTGTCCTCTTGCTACAAAGTTATCCGAATTACAAGTCGAGCTCACAGGAACTACAATTACCTACTATCTGTTTTCATAAGAGTCATACTTTAACTCGTTAATCGTTACATCGTTTCACTTATAACATAATTCAAAATAAAAGTGAATTGCAGGTCTTTCCATTGGGCAATGAACAATATCAATTTTAACAGCAAAGAACTAAAAGATAAAAAGATAATATTAGGTTGCCCCGAAAGTTTCTTTCGTGACTTGCTCTCAGTTGTTTTATGTGGCAGTGTTCATATAAATAAACAACCTAATTTCTTAGATGTTAATGTTGTAACAGTAATGGAGCGAAATGAATCGTACGCAATTTAATAATGTAACATTAAACAAAAAATATTGTGTATGTATTACTTATTAATGAAATGGATAAACTTTTATGACAACCTAATAAATCTAGACGAGCACTATATCACACGAATCTCCATGTCGATGTCATGTTACTAACAATTCGTATCACGTATCTCCCCGCGAAATCAATCGACGGTGTACTATACGTACCTATGATCGCTCCAATCGAGTAGGACGAAACGAAATGTCACTAAACGAGTTCGTTCGAGTTTTTCGACGGCTCGGTAGCACAAACTTGGCCGAACACTAAGCAACTGTTCCACTCGTGGTTCGCAACGGGGGAACGGCGATGGAAAGAACGTCCGCGATCGCGATGATCACGAAGAAAGGAGCGTCGCGGTTATTCTGATACCGTCCCCGGTTACGTTGTTCGTTCGAACGACAACCGCGACTTGTTCGACGAGTATCGAACGTGCCTCGATCCCACGGGGAGGCGTGCTGTCGTGGAGAGGTGATCGCGAAACGGGAGGCGGGTCGTGGTCGATCCCTTAGCGAACCATAACGAAGGTACACCAAACACGGACTGAGCGTCTGCGCGTGATCGGGAAACATTTTATCCCCGTCGACGGTGATTTTTATACCTGCTCGACGGGGCTTGGCCACGCGGCGTGATGTGCCGGTCCAAGAGTCATTGTCTGCCGCAGTTGTTCAAGGTCATTCCATGGTGTCCTTGCCGTGCTTGGTTTCGGGCCTTCATCAACGTGCACCGGCGAACGTTCTCTGCTCTTGAACCCGTGTTTCCTCCATTTCTAGACGCAGAAGAGTCACGTTTTCGTGGTTCATGGAGGAAGTTTCTCTTTTGAATGTTCATTCTTAAATGTTAATATTAACACGAAACCTACCATGGATCAGCTGCAGCGCTAGAATATTTTTGATTAATATTGCCGCTGTATTTTGGTAATAGACAATATTCCGAATACTAGGTATTGGTGCAGCTATTCTCAAACATTCTTTTTCGAAATAATAGAAATCATATTTCATGCTCCTTACTTCTCTTTGCAACCCCAAAGATGTTTGTCCCTTGAGGGATCCCATAGTTCAAGTTCTGTGTAGTATACATGGACTTTGTAAAACACATTCCACGAATCGACTCTTTTAAGACTTTATCGACTGATATCCTATTAATCATCTTTTTGCAATAGTAAGCAATACTTTCTAATCTATTAATGAAACACCATTGCGTTCTCCTATCATATAAATTATGAAATATTATATACAGTGGGTGTAGAAAGTATTCGTACACCGATCAATTTCCAAAAAAACTATGTGAAATTGTAATTTATTAACTTGTTTTTTTATAAACAATGACATTCTACATATTCTCGGAAATCTCTAGAATAGATAGATTACAAAAAAAAATAGCTATTTATGTAAGTTAAGAAATTAACAAAAACAAAAAAAAAAACAATTAATCGATAGGAATGTTGAAGCAATAAGTAATCGCA
>NW_026531425.1:0-2738 GCF_026283585.1 Hylaeus volcanicus | reverse complement strand
AATTTAACGCTTAGAAGAGTTACAATAATGATAAAATCAAAAGGAAATCTCACAAAAGAAGTACTATATACTTGTAAATTAATGTGAATTTCTTTTTTTCGACTTTTTTTTCGATTAGTCTATCGACTAATTGTTTTTTTCTTGTTAATTTTGCAACTTACATATATAGCTATCTTTTTTGTAATCTATCTATTCTAGAGATTTCCGAAAATATGTAGAATATCATTGTTTATAAAAAATAAGTTAATAAATTATAATTTTACATAGTTTTTTTTGGAAATTGATCGGTGTAAGAATACTTTCTACACACACTGTATGAGCTTCTTAACACAACATTATACAGTGGGTGTAGAAAGTATTCTTACATCGATCAATTTCCAAAAAAACTATGTGAAATTGTAATTTATTAACTTTTTTTTTATATACCATGATATTCTACATATTCTCGGAAATCTCTAGAATGGATACAGTACGAAAATATTAGTTATTTTATATAAGTAAGAAATCAACAAGAAAAAACAATAAATCGATAGAAATACAGAAGTAATAAGTATTCGTACAAGTGTTAAATTTTTAAAACTTTGTTTAAAAAGAAACGAAATTTACATTAATTTATAAATAATTAATACTTCGTGGGATTTCCTTTTAATTTTATAATTACTCCAACTCTTCTAGTATTAAATTAACTATCATAAATGTCGATGTTATTCGGGGTGGGATTTTCTTTCATTCCTTTATTAGAGCATTATTTAAGTCTTTTTTACTGGAAATTTAATGTTTTGTAATTCCCACGAAGCAATAAACTGATGTGCTTGTGTTACAAATTCTACTGTACATTGTGCGTCATAGGAATCGTACGAACACTTATTGCTTCTACATTTCAACGGATTTTTCGTATTTTCTTGTTAATTTCGCAAATTATATAAACTAGTAATTGTTATTTGAACTATATTCTAAAGATTTCCGAGGACATGTAGAATATCATTGATTATAAAAGGAGGAGTTAATAAACTACAATTTCACACAAAACTTTTTTTAGGAAATTGATGTACGAATACATTCTAGACTCATTGTACTTACAGTGCCGAAAAAAATGATAGGACGTTTGATGGATTTGTATATTTCATATAATATAATACGATATATGGACATATTACTTACCCTATATATTAGATATGTCCTTTAAAGTATCCACATAGAATCGCAAGTTTGTCTTTTGTGTAGGAAAGAAATTAGAGGAAATAATATAAATATGTATTGATTTGAGTCGGTTCAAAATGATGGGACTATATTAAAAAATATGATTGTTTGAACAGAAATATTTTGTTGAATTCCAAATTAATATTTAGCAAAATCACCTTTTCGCTGTATAACATGTACTAAGCCATTAGTTCCAATTTGTAACAATACTTTGTTTTAATTCCATTACATCTTTGTATTGTTTTCCATTCTCATAAATATTTCTTGAAAGATCTGCTCATATATTTTCAATAATAATAAGGTCGGTTAACGGTTTTTTTTTTAACTAAAATAAGCTCTAACACAACTTGCGGTATGTATTGCAGCGTTATCCTGTTGAAAAATAAACGTACTGTCTGAAATATGAGTCGAATGCTTATTTAATTCATAGTCTATTAATTCAATATATTTTTCGCTATTTATACGTCTTGATAATATACCAGCCTACATCATGACAATTTTGGACATCCATTCGTCGACGGCTTAAATACTGTTCTTCTTTTCTTACATCGTGGAAATAGTAATTTCAGCCATTAGGGTCGTCCAAATTAAATTTCTTTTCGTCACTAGATATCTATTTCTTCACTTCTTTTTCCACGAAACATGACTGCGAGCAAACTGTAAACGAACTTCCTTATGTTGCTCACTTAGACGAGGTTGAATACCGGGGAAAGACTGACAAATTTTTGATCAGGGTGTATAAACAGCAAAAAAATATTGAATTAATCGATCAAGACGATCAATTAAATAGGTAAGCGACTCATATTCCAGACAGTACGTTTATTTTTCAACAGGATAACGCTGCAATACATACCGCAAGTTGTGTTAAAGCTTATTTTAGTTAAAAAAAAAACCGTTAACCGACCTTATTATTATTGAAAATATATGAGCAGAACTTTCAAAAAATACAGTGGGTGTAGAAATTATTCGTACACCAATCAATTTTCAAAAAAACTATATAAAATTGTAATTTATTAACTTGTTTTTTTATAAACAATGACATTCTACATATTCTCGGAAATCTCTAGAATAGATAGATCACAAAAAAAATAGCTATTTATGTAAGTTGCGAAATTAGCAAGAAAAAAACAATTAATCGATAGAAATATTGAAGCAATAAGTATTCGCACAACTGTCTAATTTTTAAAGCATCTTTAAAAAAAAGAAATTTACATTAACTAACAAGTATATAGTACTTCTTTTGTAAGATTTCCTTTTGATTTTAATTTTGATATAAATTATGAAATATTATATACAGTGGGTGTAGAAAGTATTCGTACACCGATCAATTTCCAGAAAAACTATGTGAAATTGTAATTTATTAACTTGTTTTTTGATAAACAATGACATTCTACATATTCTCGGAAATCTCTAGAATAGATATTCTAGAATAGATAGAACAAAAAAAATAGCTATTTATGTAAGTTACAAAATTAACAAAAAAAAAAAAACAAAAAAACAATTAATCGATAGGAATGTTGAAGCAATAAGTAATCGCA
>NW_026531424.1:0-2499 GCF_026283585.1 Hylaeus volcanicus | reverse complement strand
TGCGATTACTTATTGCTTCAACATTCCTATCGATTAATTGTTTTTTTTTTTGTTTTTGTTAATTTCTTAACTTACATAAATAGCTATTTTTTTTTGTAATCTATCTATTCTAGAGATTTCCGAGAATATGTAGAATGTCATTGTTTATAAAAAAACAAGTTAATAAATTACAATTTCACATAGTTTTTTTGGAAATTGATCGGTGTACGAATACTTTCTACACCCACTGTATATAATATTTCATAATTTATATGATAGGAGAACGCAATGGTGTTTCATTAATAGATTAGAAAGTATTGCTTACTATTGCAAAAAGATGATTAATAGGATATCAGTCGATAAAGTCTTAAAAGAGTCGATTCGTGGAATGTGTTTTACAAAGTCCATGTATACTACACAGAACTTGAACTATGGGATCCCTCAAGGGACAAACATCTTTGGGGTTGCAAAGAGAAGTAAGGAGCATGAAATATGATTTCTATTATTTCGAAAAAGAATGTTTGAGAATAGCTGCACCAATACCTAGTATTCGGAATATTGTCTATTACCAAAATACAGCGGCAATATTAATCAAAAATATTCTAGCGCTGCAGCTGATCCATGGTAGGTTTCGTGTTAATATTAACATTTAAGAATGAACATTCAAAAGAGAAACTTCCTCCATGAACCACGAAAACGTGACTCTTCTGCGTCTAGAAATGGAGGAAACACGGGTTCAAGAGCAGAGAACGTTCGCCGGTGCACGTTGATGAAGGCCCGAAACCAAGCACGGCAAGGACACCATGGAATGACCTTGAACAACTGCGGCAGACAATGACTCTTGGACCGGCACATCACGCCGCGTGGCCAAGCCCCGTCGAGCAGGTATAAAAATCACCGTCGACGGGGATAAAATGTTTCCCGATCACGCGCAGACGCTCAGTCCGTGTTTGGTGTACCTTCGTTATGGTTCGCTAAGGGATCGACCACGACCCGCCTCCCGTTTCGCGATCACCTCTCCACGACAGCACGCCTCCCCGTGGGATCGAGGCACGTTCGATACTCGTCGAACAAGTCGCGGTTGTCGTTCGAACGAACAACGTAACCGGGGACGGTATCAGAATAACCGCGACGCTCCTTTCTTCGTGATCATCGCGATCGCGGACGTTCTTTCCATCGCCGTTCCCCCGTTGCGAACCACGAGTGGAACAGTTGCTTAGTGTTCGGCCAAGTTTGTGCTACCGAGCCGTCGAAAAACTCGAACGAACTCGTTTAGTGACATTTCGTTTCGTCCTACTCGATTGGAGCGATCATAGGTACGTATAGTACACCGTCGATTGATTTCGCGGGGAGATACGTGATACGAATTGTTAGTAACATGACATCGACATGGAGATTCGTGTGATATAGTGCTCGTCTAGATTTATTAGGTTGTCATAAAAGTTTATCCATTTCATTAATAAGTAATACATACACAATATTTTTTGTTTAATGTTACATTATTAAATTGCGTACGATTCATTTCGCTCCATTACTGTTACAACATTAACATCTAAGAAATTAGGTTGTTTATTTATATGAACACTGCCACATAAAACAACTGAGAGCAAGTCACGAAAGAAACTTTCGGGGCAACCTAATATTATCTTTTTATCTTTTAGTTCTTTGCTGTTAAAATTGATATTGTTCATTGCCCAATGGAAAGACCTGCAATTCACTTTTATTTTGAATTATGTTATAAGTGAAACGATGTAACGATTAACGAGTTAAAGTATGACTCTTATGAAAACAGATAGTAGGTAATTGTAGTTCCTGTGAGCTCGACTTGTAATTCGGATAACTTTGTAGCAAGAGGACACTGACAGGATTTGTATAGCTTGCTGGTGGTTCGTGAACAGTTTGAATGGGAATCGACTGATTTTTAAGATAATAGAATCGAATAATTTGTAAGATAATTCAAGATGGTATGCGTGAGTTTGTACTTGAAGATAGACACTTTTCATCGTCAATAGAATTTTTATTTTTGGGAGAAGACTTGGTAAGCTTGATCCTTTGCTAGTTGATGACATACATAATGTTAGATACTTACAGTGGGTGTAGAATGTATTCGTACACCGATCACTTTCCCAAAAAACTTTTGTGTGAAATTGTACTTTCTTACTTCTTTTTTTATAATCAATGATATTTTACACATTCTCGGAAGTCTCTGAGATAGATATAGTCCAAACAACATTTACTAGTTAATGTAATTTGTGAAATTAACAAAAAAATGCGAAAAGTGGGTAAAAGTATAGAAACAATAAGTATTTGTACGATTCTTATGACGAACCATTTACAGTAGAGTTTGTAACGTAAACACATTAGTTTATTGCTCCGTACGAATTAGAAAACATCAAATTTCCAGTAAAGCACTTTTGAAAATGGCTCCAATAGAGGAATGGAAAAAGATCCCACTTCGAATAACTAATAATTTAGTTAATTTAACGCTTAGAAGAGTTACAATAATGATAAAATCAAAAG
>NW_026531423.1:0-3533 GCF_026283585.1 Hylaeus volcanicus | reverse complement strand
CCAGGCCTGATATGCGTATAAATATACATATACAAATAATTACGCAATACATAAAGATAACATCGAAACGTGTTTCCACGCATAAGCATGATGTAAATAGTCGGCAAAGTCCTTGTCGCGCCCTATACGATTACATTTACCATGGAAAAGATTATCGTATAACGACCACTCATAAAAATCAATTTACAACCGCAGAACCGTTGCTTTTCCCGCCAAGACGCTATCGCTCGATACATCCTTCGTCGAAGCGATATTTCTCGGAGAAATTCCTTTCGTTCGTTCTCACGAGAGTGTTTCGCAGGTAGCGACGGTTCCAGGAGTAACCTCGTGTCAAATTCGGACCACACTGGACGTCAACCGAAAGCATCTCGAATCTGAGACGTCTTCCGGTTGCAAGAGCAACACAGTACCCGCGCTGACATCGGTGATGATAAAATTCCAAGTCGCTAGATTCTTTCTCGGAACACGTGTACAGCGCGGGGAGAATTATAGCGAATACTGGTGGGCGTTCAACATCTTTGCTTCGTGACACGAAATACGCGGTACTCCGACGTAAGTCGAGAAATAGCTAATTCCAGCTGTGATATTTTAAAAACTCTGGATGTTCTGTTTCAATAGTGTGAGAATATATTACCTATTCTCATTTTCAATTCATCGATAAATTGATTGTTATTTTCGATAATCTCAACGTATAATGTATAAGTCAACTGAGAAGACAAGGGACAAGATAAGGTAGGAAGGAATGAGTAGAACACAAGATAAGGCAGGGAGGAATAAGTAGAAACGTCGGTAAGTAATACGTGCAGGTCAAATAGCGAAACAGGATACACAATGTAGATACACAAACATATGTGACGAGCGGAGAAACAGTCAACAGTGCTACTGTACGTAGGTATAGTCGTACGTGCCGTTTAGGGACTCTCCTGTACGTTGTTGTAAATTAGACAAAATTGATTTTCGTATCGACTTTCTTTTGCGTAATAGGGAGCGAACAAAGACGACACAATGACGTCAAGAGACACTCTATATTACATATTCAAAAGGACCGAGATGGAACATTTATCACGTTCGAGATAATCGAATTGGCAACAAACGATAGGGCGAAATCTTCGGAATTCAGTGCAACGTTCGTCATAACCTGCAATCTCGCGTTACAAGTGTCAGAATTTGCGCAAGCAAAATGGTACTGCGCACCGATTTGTATAAAATTGCACGTTTAATCGGTTCTTTCACTCTTGACTCGCGATAGATGATTAACGACACTTTAATTACTATATTATATTGAACACCCTAATATCTATTAGGAGGTTAGGGTAAGTTCTATTATCCCAACTGCTTTACAAATATTTCTTTTAATTAATAAATAGATAAATAAATGAAAAGATAACCAATTCGACCACTTTTGTCACCCAATTAGCGCGAATACGGGAGGCTCTAATGCACTCGCTACATTAAGGCGTGAAATTTTCGATAGGAATTCTGAGAAATAGTCCATCGCGCGTGAACCGTCGAGAGCTTTCGCAACGACCGTCATATTATCAGAAATTCCACAATTGCGATCGTAATTAGTCATCGCGCGATAATGGGCCCCGCGCGTGTCTTAAACCGTGGAATCGTGACTTCTCGCGGTGCCGACCGTGTAGGAAGACGAAAAATTCGTGATCAGGATCAATTTACGGTATGATGAGCGTGAAGCGTGCACGCTCGCTAGCTACCAATTATTTCATTCAGCCTTTCTCCTCGTTTCGTGGGCGCTGCCTACTCGCCGTTTCCACGACTTTGTTGCGCGTTCATCGCGTTAACGAGAAGAGAGTCAGGAGTCAGGACTCTCTGACGACTACGTCGGTGAAATTTTCTACGATAAAAGCCGCGAAGATCGTGCGTGCAGTTATAGGGTGTTATGAAGGCTGTGCCCTACGACCGTTTCAACGCACGGCGAGCACGGAAATTTGTTGGCGCCACTAGGAAACCTCGACATGTCCACACTTCCATGGAATAGTTGGAGAGCTAGTGACCATTTTACTTACGTCATTTTATAATGGCTGATTTTCTTTATATAGCGATTAATTGCGCGTTAGTAAATAGCAAATAAATATTCCCAGACGTTTTACGTTTTTTGCTCGGCTGGGACCCCTTATGTTCCAAGCAAAACGTCTATCAATATTCTTTTGTTATTCACTAACATCCAATTAATCACTATATCAAAAGTCAGCCATAATGAAATGATGTAACTTTATTTTTTTTTTTTCAAAATACGCCCTTGCGTTTTCGTGATTGTCAGTTATTATACTTTCAATATGACAAGTTCAACATCATTACCTGACAAGTTTTCGTAAATATTCGAAAAATAATAACAAAGTAAACATGAAGTAATCAGTAGACTGCGAATGTTTATCCATTTACGGAAAGTCGAAATATTGAAATATGAATGAAAGTGTTTGCAACCGAAAGAAATATAAAAAATATCAATAGAAATATACATGTTGTATCGTTTAGTAGATACGGCGTACTTTCATTCAAGTCTCAATTCTTTTTCTGTAGCTGTGAAAATATGATCGATATTAACAAAGATGCAATCACGATTTCGTCGAGCATTGATGGGCGCCACTGCGTCAATCCAAAGCGGCAAAACTTCGCAGCTAAATATAGCAACGAAATGCAATACAACAAAAAGGAAACTAAGAAATTTCGGAGCGTTATAAACTCGCATGCCAACCTCGGGACCCATCTGTCCCCCTAGTCTCTTCTTTGTCTTCTTGCTATAATTTCGTGCGGTCCTACCCACAAATGTAGTCCGTGGCTCGGGTACCTTGGGATTGCCAAACACGTACTGTAGCTACGATTGAACATAGTCACAGCCCTTGAGGACAATGTAGAGATAGGTTGGTTGGTTAATACGTTTATTGGCTTACAACTAAAATGTATACAGCCTTGTTTCCTTATTGCTAGTCATCCTTATCATATACATCTACAACTAACGTCCATTTGAACTATTGCAGATTCCTTACTTTGGATATAACTCTCTTACTTACTATTACTATCGACAAAATTTATATAAAAAATATTTCACTATACGTCCTATATTCTAGTTATACATTTGTACTCTAAGTTGCGCACTCTGATTTCAATACTTAATCTGTAGTTTCGTGATTGCATGTTAGTCAGTCTTTCTTAGGAACTCTATAAAAATACTGGCTCATTACTTGAGCTATACAGGGTGTCCCAAAAATGTTGTAACAGCTTGAAAAGGGTGGTTCGGGAGGTGATTTGAAACAACTTTTTCCTTAGCGAAAATGTTGTACGAGGCTTCGTTAAGAAGATATTAACGAAAAACACTGACCAATCAGAGCGCGCGGATACCGTTGAGCGGCCGTGGTAGCGAAGACTACGCGCTAGGCGGCCGCGCTAATTCGCTACCGCGAGCGCTCCACGGGGATACTCGCGCTCTGATTGGTCAGTGTTTTCCGTTAATATCTCCTCAACGAAAACCCGCAAAGCATTTTCGCTAAGGAAAAAGTTGTTTCAAATCACCT
>NW_026531422.1:0-3741 GCF_026283585.1 Hylaeus volcanicus | reverse complement strand
AACCCGCAAAGCATTTTCGCTAAGGAAAAAGTTGTTTCAAATCACCTTGCGAACCACCCCTTTCAAGCTGTTACAACATTTTTGAGACACCCTGTATATGTTATCTGTTTTCAGCCATTTCGACATATACAGACCTGCACCACCTATCAAAAATCGGCATGGACTTTCCGGACAACCCAATATAAACCTTTAAGAATGTGATCCTGAAGTTTTAGATTAATATTCAAAATGCTCGCAATTTAATCTAGTAATCCGTCTTCGTGTAATACGAAAGCAATTTTATTCGAACAATAGACAACGAATAAAAACAACGAGTAGCGATTAGACGTCAAATTCTAACTTTTATTCGATGAATAATAGGTAAAAAAGTATTTATGTACGTTTTCCATTTAATTTCATAGATAAGTGAGGAAATTACGTTTGAAAAGCACAGAACAGCAATGACCTACGATACACTCCAGAGCAACTACACAACGGACCAATGAGCATCCGTTGCCAGTTGCGTAGGTTAGGTCATCGAGTTTTTCTTCGCGCAAAACAAAGTGTAAACGCACACTTTCTTTTCCTCTAATCTCAACGCTCATCCTTCACGCGTCCAATACACTACTTCCGTAATATATTCACTCTCACATTTACCCACTCCCACGATTACGGCCTGCTAACGACGCAAATTATCATCGAGTTATTGATATAAATTGACGTCTGAGCGACCGTTGAATCAGCCAATGGGGCGCGCCGAGTTTAACGAAACGACAATTTTGATTTACAACCTTTTCTCTGCTTAGAACGGAATATCCTCCCGAAATATAAAGCATTATCTCGGAACCAAACGATGCCGTGCATTATCTATTGTTTATAGTTTTCGCGAGACAATTCGTACCGAGTTAAAACAGAAGAATATCTGACAAGTCTGTATCTCGACGAGGAGATGATTCCTTTTGTGCTTTCGAACGACCCATTGCAAATTGAATTTAGTTTGTGATCATTAGACTGCGGATCTGTATGCAAAATAAAATTTATTTTATTTTCCAAATATTATAACATGAACTTTATTATCAATCTTTTTTATACTCTTGTATATTGTTTGCATTTTGTAGTTTCTTGCACATTCAAATTTCCTACGAATGCATAAAGATCCGCAGTCTAGTGATAAATATGATCTAGTGATCATATTTGACATCCTTACGCCTTTAGCCATTTTATATTACAAGACTTACAACAATCGAATAAGGAAAAAAGGTTGAAACGAAATCGTTAAAAGTTTTTGAGATGTATCGACTGACCCGTTCCTCGAAAGCTTTCAGCTCGTCCAGAAGATCCTCGCCAAGAAACCGATGCTTCAAACTCTCCACGTCGCGCTTCAAGTCCTCGATCTCGCGTGCATTGATCAGAGAGCGTCGCAATTTCCAGGTTTCCAGTCCAAAACACAGAAAAGCGATGGTCAAAGCGGCAACGCTCAGTATCGTGTTCCTATCGGGCCTGAACCGGTGCTTGTTGAACCCCTGCTCGAGCTCCGACTGCGAGATGCTCAGGTTCTCCCTGGAGAAGCTCAAGAACGAGCGCGATTCCTCCTTCACGTGGACGTCGTTCATCATCTTCTGCTTAATCTTCGCGACCTTCGTCTCACCTTCAGACAACATGGATGTCATATCGATCGAAATAAACACACACGCGGGCTCACAATGTTAACAAATCTCTAAATGACACTTGAATTTCCGTACAATAACACGGTCGAATGAAAGACGATATCCTCTATCGAGATTTCTGTATTCATTCGTCGGGAGAATCGTGTTTGCTTACGTCCACGGAGTCCATCACCAAAGTCGACGCTCTCACGAATTCTTTTCTCTTATCGATTCGCGATCGGCGTACATTATTTTTGGGAAACGGAACCAGGATGAATTTTTCGTACAACTGTTTATTGTCAATTGTTATTCGTTCAAATCTGTTGTTTGTCTTCGAATGATCGCACGCTTTTATTAATTTCGACTCTTCCATTCATAGGTTAAGTCTAAATAAATCGCTCGTTTAAGCCCGTCCAATTGTCTTCCTTTGCTTATCACTTATTGCGAGAGGTATTTTATCTAGAAGAGAAGTTTGCCCACCTCTGTTTGGTAGAGCGGTTCGCCGATGTCATCTGCGCTTTAGCATTTCTTCGCCCCCGCTCGTATGACACAATCGCTAAAAGAAACCGCGACGACGCGAGAACGATTTGAATCTAGCTTTTTCCACTCTCGTGCGGGTTCTCTGTCGCGAAACGAACGCGACAAAGGCTACACCGAAACCAACGCGAAACGCGTTATTCTCGACGATGAGTTATAAACTTTTATTCGAATAATAGATGAACAGACAAGCGTTCAACGATTCGTCAGGTTAATTCGATTCAAGACTTCGAACTCGTATAAAAATGAATTATAACTTCGTAGTATACTGCAAACACTTTTATTCTACGAGTAACAAAGTTGTTTATCCGTTTCTCGTTATACGAAGCGTGTACTTAGACGAGGATTTTGCACATCTCTGGTTGACAGGTTTGTTGGTAGTAAATCAGGCGAAGATTGTGTAATCGTCACGTTAATTTCGGTAGCCGGTTGTTCACCTGCTTCGACGACTTCCTAGGCGACGAATCAAGACGTTAAATGTCCCGCATCCTGGTCCCCAAGACCTCTTTAAAACCTGTCCGGTAAGTTTTTTTCCCCTTGAGAGAACTGCGAGCAGGCAAGAGTATCGAAGATTCGACCCTTTGGCCCCTCGACTCCTCCCCCGTTCTGCCTTTTGTCCCTTGTCTCCTCTTCTTAGTCTTGGCCGGTGTCTATGCAACGTGCGCTCGATCTTGTCGATCCTTTCCACTCGCCAACTTGTTCTTCTTGTAATCTCTCGACACACCGGAGAAATTCAGAAACGATGCCAATTTCAGAGGGGAGAACGAGTGGCGATCGTTCCACGAATCGCAATAATTGGAGATTCGAGGTTTGTAAATGAAAAGAGAAGCGAACCGATGGATGCGCGATTTGGAACGTTCTTTTCGCGGAACTTGGACTCGAGCAGTGAAAGAAGATGCAACCAGCGTGTCCGAAAGACACGAACGTACTGAGTTGGACCTGTGGAACGCGTTCGAGTTTATCACAGCAGCGCCTCGCTACTGGATCTCAATGGCGTGGGATCGGTGATTCGTCGCCGAGATGAAGCTTCCCTCTGACGCTCTATCGATACGATAGCGTGACGTCTTTACCCCCTACGTAATATTGCTCCATGACAATTTGACAATATGTCACTTATTTATTCGTCATTAATTTATCGATTTAATATCTTTTAATTCCTTATATTTTCTCCTGTCTTGTTTGATGTAAAAAATTTCACGTTGGCATCGAACAATTTCATAAACACTCGTAGACAGATTTTTTTTATATCAAGAGAACGCGTCAGGGAAAGGAGTGGAACGAATTTCTGATTTCTGAAAGACGCCATTTCCAAGAAAATTTTAGGAATGATATTCGCATAACTGCTAAAACGATAACAAATATTAATATTATTATTATATAATAATTCTTTATTTATATGTTTATATTTCATGTTATTCGAATAACAGGCCTGGGCATTTTTAAAATTATATTACTTGATTATCCTCAAAATAATATGCAACAAGAATAATTACAAGTAGTTATTTCTTATTTTCATTTCAATTTAAATATGTCCAGGCCTGATATGCGTATAAATATACATATACAAATAATTACGCAA
>NW_026531421.1:0-1751 GCF_026283585.1 Hylaeus volcanicus | reverse complement strand
TCGTTTAATTGCCATTCGGAATTTCCTAATATTATTCGAAACTTATCGTCTGAAAAATTGTTAGTGGAATTATGTCTATTTAGACAAGAGTTATAAGTGGTTGAATATAAAGGCACATAATTAGTTTCTACGCCTAGTACGTTTAGTGTACTAGTAGTGGCTTTGTCTTTTTATCTTTGTCTTTATCGTTTGTATTTCTGGATATTTCATATAATTAGACGGATGTTTAAGAAAATGAGAGAGAGAGTAACTAGATTCCCCTTGAAGTAATTAGATTCAGGATCCACTTGATCTAGATCCGTCACTGTACGCGAACTGCGCGTCGGTGACGAAAGAGAACGAGAGGAAGCATATGCAGAATACGGGGCTGTCGAATGGTGGACGGCCAGCTAGCTGGCCCGGTCTTTTGCATCGTTTGCGCATGATACCTCGGAAAGGGAGGGAGTAGGGAGATTGAGAATGATACGTAAAGGTCCATTTTCACGCGACACAAAGCCACAACTGTACGATGGCCTACGTAAATGATAGACAGTTTCATGTTTGATGACGTTCACTGTAAACAACATGGCATCACTTGACGCGAATTTGGCGATTCTTAATACGTTCGCTGTGGTAACCTATTCCGTGAACGTTATTTTGCGATACGAGTCGAATCGGCAAATGGACCTGTAAACCTTCGCATCTTGCAATAATAACAAAAAATTAACCTTGGTATCGTCTTTGTTGAAGTTACGCTTCAGTCCTTAGATATTATTTTAGAACGTATCGAATTTAAATGCGGTGCGTACGCGTGTCTCGTACTGCAACGTAAGTGTTAACATTTTCAACGAAATTGTTTGTATAGGATAACGATAAAAAAGAAAGTAAGAAAGTATGAGATACCGATACCACGACGATGTTTAGGAGCGGAGTGTCGTGAAAATACGGTGTTTAATTTCTCGCAATGACGAATGGTTCGTGGCTTCGTATCGCGTGAGAACGGACCTTTAAGGAGAAGCGAGAAAGATCGAGTGAGGGAGGTTGGAACGGTTCGAAAGAGAGATGGGTGTGCGCGAAAAGAAAAAGAAAAGAAGCAACGGGAAGGAAGGAGAAGGTTGAGGGGCACGAGGATGGGGAAGGAGTTTGCACGCGGCGCGTAACCGGTTACGCTACAAAGGTAGGCACAATAGGTTGGGGAACGGAGGGAAGGGGGAGAAAAAAAGCAGCCAACCATCGAGTCACAGCCACACACGAGCGATGTCACCGCGCTAGTGTTTGCATGCAGCCATCGTATGCAGGTAATAGCGGATCCATTCAGCGACGGACCACCATTTTTTAGGCCCCTGGGCTGTACAGTCGCGAGGGAGGAGTGATCAATTCCACGCCTCTTACAAAAATACATTTATTATTCATTTTCCGCAATTAATGTGAACGTACGTAACCTCTTGATGCTCCTTCCAGCCGACTAGGAGTTTTCAACGATGTCATGATATCGCGACTTTTAATGTCAAGTTAATATCAACTTAAATTAATATATTGGGCTGTCTGGAAAGTCCATGCTGATTTTTAGTAGACGGTACAGATCTGAATATATCGAAATGGCTGAAAACAAATAACATGTGTACATTCCTTAACAGGTGGAAAGGTCGTGGAACAAAATGGTACATACATAATTCAATAAATATAAACCAAAATTCAGATATGCCTTCGAATTTTTCTTAAAAAATAGGCATGAACTTTTCGGACAACCCAATACATTAGGTGTAGAAATG
>NW_026531420.1:0-1782 GCF_026283585.1 Hylaeus volcanicus | reverse complement strand
GAATAAATGCTACGTTTACAACAGAAAGGTGCATTTCTACACCTAATGTATTGGGTTGTCCGAAAAGTTCATGCCTATTTTTTAAGAAAAATTCGAAGGCATATCTGAATTTTGGTTTATATTTATTGAATTATGTATGTACCATTTTGTTCCACGACCTTTCCACCTGTTAAGGAATGTACACATGTTATTTGTTTTCAGCCATTTCGATATATTCAGATCTGTACCGTCTACTAAAAATCAGCATGGACTTTCCAGACAGCCCAATATATTAATTTAAGTTGATATTAACTTGACATTAAAAGTCGCGATATCATGACATCGTTGAAAACTCCTAGTCGGCTGGAAGGAGCATCAAGAGGTTACGTACGTTCACATTAATTGCGGAAAATGAATAATAAATGTATTTTTGTAAGAGGCGTGGAATTGATCACTCCTCCCTCGCGACTGTACAGCCCAGGGGCCTAAAAAATGGTGGTCCGTCGCTGAATGGATCCGCTATTACCTGCATACGATGGCTGCATGCAAACACTAGCGCGGTGACATCGCTCGTGTGTGGCTGTGACTCGATGGTTGGCTGCTTTTTTTCTCCCCCTTCCCTCCGTTCCCCAACCTATTGTGCCTACCTTTGTAGCGTAACCGGTTACGCGCCGCGTGCAAACTCCTTCCCCATCCTCGTGCCCCTCAACCTTCTCCTTCCTTCCCGTTGCTTCTTTTCTTTTTCTTTTCGCGCACACCCATCTCTCTTTCGAACCGTTCCAACCTCCCTCACTCGATCTTTCTCGCTTCTCCTTAAAGGTCCGTTCTCACGCGATACGAAGCCACGAACCATTCGTCATTGCGAGAAATTAAACACCGTATTTTCACGACACTCCGCTCCTAAACATCGTCGTGGTATCGGTATCTCATACTTTCTTACTTTCTTTTTTATCGTTATCCTATACAAACAATTTCGTTGAAAATGTTAACACTTACGTTGCAGTACGAGACACGCGTACGCACCGCATTTAAATTCGATACGTTCTAAAATAATATCTAAGGACTGAAGCGTAACTTCAACAAAGACGATACCAAGGTTAATTTTTTGTTATTATTGCAAGATGCGAAGGTTTACAGGTCCATTTGCCGATTCGACTCGTATCGCAAAATAACGTTCACGGAATAGGTTACCACAGCGAACGTATTAAGAATCGCCAAATTCGCGTCAAGTGATGCCATGTTGTTTACAGTGAACGTCATCAAACATGAAACTGTCTATCATTTACGTAGGCCATCGTACAGTTGTGGCTTTGTGTCGCGTGAAAATGGACCTTTACGTATCATTCTCAATCTCCCTACTCCCTCCCTTTCCGAGGTATCATGCGCAAACGATGCAAAAGACCGGGCCAGCTAGCTGGCCGTCCACCATTCGACAGCCCCGTATTCTGCATATGCTTCCTCTCGTTCTCTTTCGTCACCGACGCGCAGTTCGCGTACAGTGACGGATCTAGATCAAGTGGATCCTGAATCTAATTACTTCAAGGGGAATCTAGTTACTCTCTCTCTCATTTTCTTAAACATCCGTCTAATTATATGAAATATCCAGAAATACAAACGATAAAGACAAAGATAAAAAGACAAAGCCACTACTAGTACACTAAACGTACTAGGCGTAGAAACTAATTATGTGCCTTTATATTCAACCACTTATAACTCTTGTCTAAATAGACATAATTCCACTAACAATTTTTCAGACGATAAGTTTCGAATAATATTAGGAAATTCCGAATGGCAATTAAACGA
>NW_026531419.1:0-2253 GCF_026283585.1 Hylaeus volcanicus | reverse complement strand
TTTCGAATAATATTAGGAAATTCCGAATGGCAATTAAACGAATGAATTAACAGATAAAGGGGCCCAGGAGCTGCAGCTTTGCTAGTTTCGCGATAGATCCAGCCCTGGTCGCGTGTGCAAAACTGCAAACTCCTTTGGCCCCGCGGTCATCTAGCGGGGCGTGCTCTTTATCCTACTCCTTCTCTGTCGTGCTGCACGATTTGTCGGAACATGCAGTCGCTCTGTTACGCTACAGTTGCCGCCTCGGTCAATATCACATCGTACTCCAGCTACGCGCAGTGCGCATTAATACCACACGGTTCGCGGTCTCGTTTTTAGAATAGGTTACATCAGCCCTCGGTCATGCACCTGTTATATACAGAACTTACCACGTTCCGTTGCGCTGTTGTGTGTTTCGAGACTCTGTTGCTGTCGCCCGTTTCATTTGAAAAAGTGAACAGCGATGCGCACGTTCCACGGAACGGGGAACCGAATTATTCGTTTCAGCGTACTCGGTTCCCGTTTATTTGCATTTCCCTCGTAACTGCCGACGATTTCCTACGGGGCTTCTTCTTATTGGTTATCGATGGCGTTGAGACGCCTTCGAATACACTGCAAATACACCGATGTTAGGGCTGGCTTTCGCGTATCGGAAGAAATGATTGACAACAGAGTTTCAGACTTATCGAGTCACGCGACCATTGTATCGATACGTATCAATTACATCGAGTTTGATGTCTGTTTACAATTCCCATCGGAAATAGGACTGGGAATTACGCGACAGGCAACGCCGCTTGGCCGATAACGAAGATTTCTGACTTTGTCGCTCCTCAGCTGTTACGTTCGCGCACTTTCATCTTTTCTAGAGTTTGGTCGGACACAGTATCGTTTGCTATTTCCCACGATGATACCACACCCTCGCAAAAATATACAGGGTGTCCCAAAAATGTTGTAACACATTGAAAGAGGTGGTTCGGGAGGTGATTTGAAACAACTTTTTCCTTAGCGAAAATGTTGTCCGAGGCTTCATTGAGGAGATATTAACAAAAAAAACCCGACCAATCAGAGCGCGCGGATGCCGCTGGAGCGGCCGCGGTAGCGTAGGCTACGCGCTTCCCTACCAATCAGAGCGCGAGTATGCCGGTGGAGCATTCGCAGTAGCGTACGCTACGCGTAAGACGGCCGCGCTCCCCGACCAATCAGAGCGCGAGTATGCCAATGTAGCGCCTTCTGATTGGTCGAGGTTTTCCGTTAATATCTCCTTAACGAAGCTTCGTACAACATTTTCGCTAAGGAAAAAGTTGTTTCAAATCACCTCCCGAACCACCTCTTTCAATGTGTTACAACATTTTTGGGACACCCTGTATATTTTTGCGAGGGTGTGGTATCATCGTGGGAAATAGCAAACGATACTGTGTCCGACCAAACTCTAGAAAAGATGAAAGTGCGCGAACGTAACAGCTGAGGAGCGACAAAGTCAGAAATCTTCGTTATCGGCCAAGCGGCGTTGCCTGTCGCGTAATTCCCAGTCCTATTTCCGATGGGAATTGTAAACAGACATCAAACTCGATGTAATTGATACGTATCGATACAATGGTCGCGTGACTCGATAAGTCTGAAACTCTGTTGTCAATCATTTCTTCCGATACGCGAAAGCCAGCCCTAACATCGGTGTATTTGCAGTGTATTCGAAGGCGTCTCAACGCCATCGATAACCAATAAGAAGAAGCCCCGTAGGAAATCGTCGGCAGTTACGAGGGAAATGCAAATAAACGGGAACCGAGTACGCTGAAACGAATAATTCGGTTCCCCGTTCCGTGGAACGTGCGCATCGCTGTTCACTTTTTCAAATGAAACGGGCGACAGCAACAGAGTCTCGAAACACACAACAGCGCAACGGAACGTGGTAAGTTCTGTATATAACAGGTGCATGACCGAGGGCTGATGTAACCTATTCTAAAAACGAGACCGCGAACCGTGTGGTATTAATGCGCACTGCGCGTAGCTGGAGTACGATGTGATATTGACCGAGGCGGCAACTGTAGCGTAACAGAGCGACTGCATGTTCCGACAAATCGTGCAGCACGACAGAGAAGGAGTAGGATAAAGAGCACGCCCCGCTAGATGACCGCGGGGCCAAAGGAGTTTGCAGTTTTGCACACGCGACCAGGGCTGGATCTATCGCGAAACTAGCAAAGCTGCAGCTCCTGGGCCCCTTTATCTGTTAATTCATTCGTTTAATTGCCATTCGGAATTTCCTAATATTATTCGAAA
>NW_026531418.1:0-1323 GCF_026283585.1 Hylaeus volcanicus | reverse complement strand
ACGGTGGAGCGGGCAACAATGAGGCGTTGAGAGAGAACACCGTTCCAGAAAGAGAGAGGGGAGTACACTCGCGAAAGAGAGCGCACTGCTGTCGAGACGCAAAACCCGAGAGAGAAAGAGAGAGGGGAGTACACTCGCGAAAGAGGGCGCGGCGCGCACTGTTGTCGAGACGCGAAACCCGAGAAAACGGACATTCGGCCTAGTTAGGTAGCTTTCAGCTTGCGTAATTAAATTCAAATACAACGCAAAACAAATATGAACACTCTATTATACAATTTTGAACTTGATGTTACGGTTACACAAAAGACATGGACAAATTAATAGTTTTCGTTGCATATAAATGCGAGCAATTTGAAAAGAAAGATGTGAAGCTCGTATGCATACTTCTATCATTTTTCGGTATTCAATTTTCTGTAAAAATTCGCTGGGCCACGTGTGAAGGCACTCGTGCGCCACCTATTGTACTTCTGCGTCGGAATGAAATTTCGAAAAATTTTAAATATGCAAAAGGAATCCTTTTAATGAAATTTTATTGTTACACTGCTTCTACTATTATTCGAAGAATTTTATTCGGTTCCGTGTCCACTCAAACAATACAATTTTATAGTTTCGTGGAAACCGTCACATTTTTTTGCTAAGGTCTGTATAATATGCTGGACGCCGTTTCAAATATATTGTTTGAATTTTCTATCAAACATCACTATGACACTCTCTATCAATCTGTAACTATCCAAAACAATACATTTTCTATTGAATATTTTATCATTTTTACTTCAATTGTCCTTGTATCTATTTTTTAGTTATTAATCTCAGAACAGACGATCACATATTACAATATTCAGCAAAAATTTCTTTTACACCAAAGAGAAAATATATGTATATACTGCTTTAACAGTTTAGTAAATATTTTTTACCGTATTCACGGAGGAAAAATGAAAATTTATTTTCGTTACATAATCTAAAGAGTAACGTGATAGACTAGTATGATTCAAATGGCCAAAAATGGGAAAAAAAGATAACTTTTTGGTGACGATATTTTAAGCTATTTTGAAAGAAGATAAATTTTTGTGGGATTAAACGCAATTCGAATGTAAGAGGAAAAAATGTACGGGAAACGTTTTCTGAAACATCAAATGTCATTTATGTGAGTGCCGTGCAGCGGTACATGACAGTTCGTGTGAAAGATCGAAACCATTAAAAACACTTTCACATGAACTTATTTTTCGTTGAGACTCCTACATATGGGGGCTCGTCCGGGATGGGGGGTTACAGCGGCAGAGGACCGGCCAGTCACGATGAACAACAATGCCACGCGAAGAACGG
>NW_026531417.1:0-1257 GCF_026283585.1 Hylaeus volcanicus | reverse complement strand
AGGAAACGATGGCAAATTTTCAATATTCTCTGTGTATTCGAAAATTGTTTCTAGCACAACAGTAGATCGAGTGTCCCGGCGTTCAATACTTCTCTTCGTTTATTTCCAACGAGTTAATTCTTTTTAGGTCGAGTATTTCTATTGGAAAACAAAACTTTATAAGCTTTGTTTTCGCATTGCGCAAGCGAGAGTACTATTGGACAAAAATTCTGACAACGATACTCGAGGCTTCGTTTACTGTTTTTTTTTTCCCCTCCTATGAAGATTTAAATCATAAAATTAAATGTACGTGGTAAAGGAACGTCGACCGCTTTTTAATTTGACGATGACCTATTTTCAGCCTTTATAATCCATTTATATGATCGCGGGTGGTATCGCCTACAAAGTATTCCATGTTTTTCATGATTGTATTAATTAAGAACCTGTATAATGAGTTGCGGGCGAAACAATGTGCAATTTTTGTTCATTTTTTTATTGAAAAAATTGGAACGTTATAAATGAACCTGATTATTATTCTATTTCAAGTACTAATTTATTACATGGACTAGTTATCAAACTAAAAATACTAAGAAAATTATTATTATTATTATTATTATTATTATTTTAAGTTGAGTGTTTGATTAGTAATTCTACTTAACTTAGTATTCGGTCATCGTTAAACGTAATTTCTTATTATATTTCAGATTGTAATTTGTATAGAGTAAATGCTGCTTATCTTTCATTATTTGTTATATAAAGCTTTTGTCTAGACAAAAATTCTATAATCTAGATCAAAATTTTACCCACTTTTGTTATTTACCGTGAAAAAATGAAGAGACTATTAACACGTTCGCTGCCAGACTAATATTCTTGAAAATTTCTACTATGATTAAATTTTGTTTACAGTCTATTGGAAACTGCGTAGCGAAACATTTATTGTGGTGTTTAGTTTTGTAACTTCATTAAAGTTCAAGTATTTTATTTAAATTCATTTTCTGCGACACTTAACTCTCAGAATTAATTTTCGTAGTTTTTCGGTGAAAATCATTGTCATCCATATATATAGGTGACGTGGCGATCCACGTGTTAACAGACTGTTAAGAGCGTATTAGTGTAGTATCCGCGCCTCCCATAATCAAGAATAAGTAGTCGAAGAAGAACACGAATCGTAGGGTACGGGATTGGTCGCGTAGGTAAAGCGGTCGACTTTGGATCCGAGGATCGTGGGTTCTCGAATCTCCGTGCCTTATTTTTCGTATAGACTTCTACATATGGAGG
>NW_026531416.1:0-1305 GCF_026283585.1 Hylaeus volcanicus | reverse complement strand
AAAGCTACAAAATGATGTGCTGGTATATACTTATAATACATTGTGTTATGATGTATTATATTGTATTTTGTTGTGTTACATTGTGTTATGGCGCATTATACTGTATTATGTTATGTCCTGTTTTTTATGTTTTATTCAACTATATTATATTGTGTTATCTTGTGGTATGTTATGATTTTTACTGCGAATTTTATGCATTTTTGGTGTACAGTAATATGAAAAACATACAAAAAATATACATAATATATATTTCGAATATATTCTACAATTATTATAGTAATATTTATTAGCATGTATTTATTATGTTGGCTTGTACCATAAATGCATGAAATGCTCAATCTAATCATAACATTTGATGCTGTATGTATTATGATGAGTTATGTTGTTTCACGTGTTCTGATGTTTCATATCACATTACGTTGTATTGTGTTGTGTTCTCATTACATGTACATACAAAATGAAACGTACACGTTTATTTAGATTAAAAATTCATAGAACAAATATAAAAAAAGTCGAAAAAAACTCTAGATTCACCCTGATATCTTAAATCACAGGTATATCATGCCATTTCTCTGAAATCACACGTAAATTTATTAACGTATTATTAAGCACCCACAAACGAACCATGTTTTTGAAAAAGACACAGGTATATAACAACAAATAGAGTCCGAAACATTCAAAACTGTTCCTACAGGCTATTACGAATACACAAATATTTTCAAATACATCAGTATGAAAAAAAAACATTACTTTAAATCCAACAATTTAAAACTTACCAACTGGGATAATCTTGCTTTGAAGTCAGGCGGATAATTGTCGCTATCCTGGTTGTCCTCTGCCACCTTTTCAGCTCCTGGAGTCCGATTTTTGTCATAGGTCTTATTACCCCTTCTGTAACCCTTCATCGTTGTACTAGCAACTGTTGTACTTTCTTCCGTGTTTGTCTGTAGCTTCTTGAACCCTCTTCTCGTGGTAGTCGACGAACTTTCTACCGTCGTTGTAGTTTCGGTGGTCGTGGATTGCTCGTTCGGTGGTATCACTTCGTTCGTTTGATCTCTCGCCGAGGGAATCACCGTCTTAGGAGGAGCTTCCGAACTGTTCGAGTGACCTGGTCGCCTTCTGAGCGTCCAACCCGGATTTCCAGACGATTGGGAATCGTTTTGCGACAGGGCAGGTTTCTTTGTACCGCTTAGGTACGGTGACACCTCGGGCAGAGGCTTCCGACCTCTGAACCCTAGTCCGTGATTGAAGAAATCTTCCTTCTGCTCCGTTCTGCCTTGATTCCCTCCTTGATTACCTCTACCT
>NW_026531415.1:0-1306 GCF_026283585.1 Hylaeus volcanicus | reverse complement strand
AGGTAGAGGTAATCAAGGAGGGAATCAAGGCAGAACGGAGCAGAAGGAAGATTTCTTCAATCACGGACTAGGGTTCAGAGGTCGGAAGCCTCTGCCCGAGGTGTCACCGTACCTAAGCGGTACAAAGAAACCTGCCCTGTCGCAAAACGATTCCCAATCGTCTGGAAATCCGGGTTGGACGCTCAGAAGGCGACCAGGTCACTCGAACAGTTCGGAAGCTCCTCCTAAGACGGTGATTCCCTCGGCGAGAGATCAAACGAACGAAGTGATACCACCGAACGAGCAATCCACGACCACCGAAACTACAACGACGGTAGAAAGTTCGTCGACTACCACGAGAAGAGGGTTCAAGAAGCTACAGACAAACACGGAAGAAAGTACAACAGTTGCTAGTACAACGATGAAGGGTTACAGAAGGGGTAATAAGACCTATGACAAAAATCGGACTCCAGGAGCTGAAAAGGTGGCAGAGGACAACCAGGATAGCGACAATTATCCGCCTGACTTCAAAGCAAGATTATCCCAGTTGGTAAGTTTTAAATTGTTGGATTTAAAGTAATGTTTTTTTTTTCATACTGATGTATTTGAAAATATTTGTGTATTCGTAATAGCCTGTAGGAACAGTTTTGAATGTTTCGGACTCTATTTGTTGTTATATACCTGTGTCTTTTTCAAAAACATGGTTCGTTTGTGGGTGCTTAATAATACGTTAATAAATTTACGTGTGATTTCAGAGAAATGGCATGATATACCTGTGATTTAAGATATCAGGGTGAATCTAGAGTTTTTTTCGACTTTTTTTATATTTGTTCTATGAATTTTTAATCTAAATAAACGTGTACGTTTCATTTTGTATGTACATGTAATGAGAACACAACACAATACAACGTAATGTGATATGAAACATCAGAACACGTGAAACAACATAACTCATCATAATACATACAGCATCAAATGTTATGATTAGATTGAGCATTTCATGCATTTATGGTACAAGCCAACATAATAAATACATGCTAATAAATATTACTATAATAATTGTAGAATATATTCGAAATATATATTATGTATATTTTTTGTATGTTTTTCATATTACTGTACACCAAAAATGCATAAAATTCGCAGTAAAAATCATAACATACCACAAGATAACACAATATAATATAGTTGAATAAAACATAAAAAACAGGACATAACATAATACAGTATAATGCGCCATAACACAATGTAACACAACAAAATACAATATAATACATCATAACACAATGTATTATAAGTATATACCAGCACATCATTTTGTAGCTTT
>NW_026531414.1:0-14348 GCF_026283585.1 Hylaeus volcanicus | reverse complement strand
TACAGAATTCGGTGTACGCTGCCGAGCTGTCGTAGCGTCAAAGGTCACCGGGACGACCGGTAACCGACACGACAACTACGTTTCGAATACACGTGCGGATTTCGTTCACGATAGCCCAAATTCCGTCGCGACTCGCACAAAAGCGACTTTGGAAACGATATTCGGACAGTCTTGACGCGGTCGCGGTGGGCTCGACCTTCTCGACGAGAACGTTAACCGGCAGCGATTCGAACACGTACGCGTTACAATGGACTCGCGACTAGATGTTCGTTATTTCGCTCGATATCCTACGCAAAGGCGGTTTCCCGCTAACAACGCTATTTCGCCCGATAGGGTGCTCGGCAGCCACCAAGTAACCCGACCAATTCACGATATCCTATCCATGAGCGTGAGGTAAAAGAGGAAGCGCTTACCGTACCCTCCACCACGTGTGTCGCTGACGAAATAGGACGGGGGACGCACTTCCCCCAAGCATCACCTCACAAATTCAAATCGCGTTATCGGCGCGCTCGTCATCGGCGGTCGTCCAGTCTCGTCCCTCGGCGACTTTGGCGGCGTGTCGGTGCTGGCATCCCTCGAAGACTCTGGAGCGGGCCGGGTCTCGGTGCACTCGAGAACCCGGCTGACTTCGCTATCCTAAACGGCCTCCTGCCCCCTGAAGGTCGTAGCGGAGTCCAAGGGCTGTTACCAAGAACCTCCAGCCCCTGTCCATTTGAGCTTCGTCTGGCCAGTCCGTGCAGCCGGCGCCGGGTTAGACGGGATCGGTAGCCTCTAAGCCGCATCGCTCGGTGTTGCCGTCGTTAGCCCAATGCTATTGCCCTTCAGATACGCAAATTAGTCATAACCCTGAGTTACCCTGGTGGCGCTCTTGATCTTGGTCGGTCTCGTTTCCCGCGGAGGGTTCACCTATTTTGTGTTGTTTACATATAAACAACATATTTGTGTGTTGTTTGCGAAAAACAATAGCTATAACAAAGATAATGATCGTACGTCTATATAAGACATGACCACGACCCGGCGCGGCGTATCTGCGCGATGCATACAATATACCCCCGCTCAGAAGTATGTGGACACTAAATATCTAATAACAGTTGCAAATCTATTAATATCAATTTGTAGCGGTAAGTTGCGGGTTGAATTCGGCGGGATGCGTTACCCCAAAACGGCGTCTTCCTGAATTCGGGAGAAAGGAGTCTTTCCGCTCAAAGAGCGATTAAGGAATTTGTTCCAATGTTTTCAAAGTTTTTGTACAACCGTAGACGGGTTTGCAGAAAACTGTTCCAGTGCACAAGATGGCCCCGGAAGCGATTTTCTGGTCGCTGTCTTTGGTCGACTGGTTGAGAAGCAGTCTCCTCAGGAAAATCCCTATGCGCAGGGTGGCCCCGGAAGCGAACTTTCCTGGTCGAGTTGCTGATTTCGACTGGCTTCTAGGGCGAATGCAGACCCTTTTATACCGTTTTGGGGTAGTTCCTCCGGTCCAATCAGCGCCGCCCGCGTAGCGCGTACCGTAGCATGCCTGCAGACGCTCGAGCGCGCTGGGTTTTCCGGGCGTGTCCGCGAGCATGCCGGCTTACTTTTATTGTCTTAACCTATGCTATGCTACAAATTGTATTATTTATCTTTCGATATGTTTATGTTATATTAGCAAATATATATTTTATTAATAGCCTTTTTCTAATATCACATGAGTAATGATAAAAAACTTTAGAGATAACTAGATAATGTTATCATTTTTTTTTACCAAACTTGGATACTATTAATTTTTTCATTGTATCCGAAGTCATATTATCTCATTTATTTTGTAATATTTCGCCATAAATGTGTTTGATATATTGAACATTCTTTCTGAACTTTTCTATCTAAACGATCCTATAGTTCCACTAAAAAATTAAATATGGCAGTCGAAATATTTAATATAATCAAATGTTGTTAAATACATCCAATATAGAATTTAGCAACAAAAGTTGTATAGTAATAATTTACGATGTATATTAATTATTTATTGAAAGTAGTACGTGTCCACATATTTATGAGCGAGGATGTACGTATAATATTAATGCGCAAAAATGTAAGAGGCAAACACAGTATACGATACATCAATAGATTCAGAAAAAATGTATGTTCTTCTTAGTTATTATATAAACTGTGATTACTTTTAAAATAATGTTATAAACAAATTATTTTTTTTACAAAATTTAGGGTCAGATTTTATATGCAGATAGAAAACATGAAACTTTTTCTTAAAAAGATTTCTTCTATCTATGATAGTTTTGGAAATAGCCTATTACAGCTGAAACTTTATACCATTTCACCCCCTAAATATGACAACGGGACAAAATAAGAAATACGTATATCTTATTTTTCGGCCTTTTAAAACATATCCAAAAATCAAAACACTCGGAGTAGGATACCTAAAAAAACATTACTTGTCCGAGAGCGATTTCAAGGGGTGCATTTTGTAGGGGGGATCTCGAACAGAGTCGCCTCAAAGGTTTTTTTGATTTTTTCACCCCCTTCCGTCGCCCCTGGACCCTTCTGAAGTGCCGTTTTTCTGCATTACCCCTTTAGGGGGGGATGAATTAACCCTTTCTCATCAACCCTCGTCAATGCAACTTTGCACACACCCAGAGGACACTTCAAAACTAAACCTCACGAAGTTTCCCGAAGATCGGTTGAAAACTCTCGGAATTATGACGTATTAAAATAGTGTCCTGTTTTTTTTGACGGCTAGTGTATATCCGAGTCGTGGACTAACAATTTGTGTAATGTTGATGGCATATTATATCATTTGTATTCTTTCACATATAAGTTGAATGTTTTCATTGCGTATACATTAAATAAATTCGAATCAATTTTTCTGTTACTTGATACAGCTGATAAAATTATACTGATTCTTTTAATGAGGTTCTGATTAACACCTGTAATAGTTGATGTTATGACAGAATTTTGAAAAAATCTTGCCACATTGCCCGTATTTGTGGTGCCATAACCAGGCTTTGGAATATCTACCAGTAAATTCAATTCTTATTGTAATCTCTGTTGTATCATCTTCTTCTTTTCGTCGTACTTAGTTTTCTCTTCTGTACTGCGTACTTGCCACTTCTTGAATTCAAGGCGATACGAAATGTGCAGAATACACTCCATACTTTTAATCTAAGCATGAAGGACTGATATGCCATACTTATAAACATCAGTATTCATGTAAGCTATATACAATAAGTACAGCAGTATATTTTGTAGCTGTAGAAGCTACTTCCGTATTAGTTGGTCTAATTATTTTTGCAGCACGTTTTTGCCCGCTTTTATACAAAGAAGTGGAAGCTGCATAACATACTTGATCAGTAGAAAAATTCTGTACTAACGCTGCACTCTTTCTTCTTTTAGTACTTTCAGAAAGATTCATAAAATCTCTAGCAGATGATATTTCTTCGACGTTAGAAGATGATTGCCTTTCTTCTGCAGTGTTTTCTAATATTAAATTTGGATATGGAAAATCTCTTTCCAACCAGGACTTGTTCCGTTTAAGAAATACAGTAATTGTGTGATGAGACTGGATCCATTTTCGTTTTAATTTGAAGCCAAATGCTTTCAAACTTTTTGTTAGTATCTCCGAATTCTCAACAGATAGTTCAACTTGTTCTGCTATTTTTTCTAAAAGAAATGAATAATCAGCCATATCTCTAGAATTAGTATATAGCAGAAAGAATAAATCTTGATTTTTACGAAAAACCACCATTTTGATATCTAAGTAAGAAAAAGACAATCGTTAAGCGCAAAATTACTAATGCAATAGGTATCTGAGCATTGTCGCACTTACCAAATATGAAATGACGAATAACCTAAATATGAACATTAAATGAAACTTAATCAAATACAGAAACGTTCCCGACGATAATCGATTTTATGCTGCTCCAAACGAGGAACCGCGACCGACGCGACGGCATTGGTGGGACGAAGTGGGAAGTGCTTCTTGCATGGTTATATAAAAGAAAGTCCACCATAAATATTCTACTTTGCAAAAGTGTGGAACTACTAGAAACTCAAAAGATATCCTTTGTTGATTATGGAAAACCTTGATGATAGTCTAGTCCATTCAGTATTATTTATTGTTTTTTAATCCTTAAACAATAATTGTCAACTCTGGGCGCATTTTCGATATAGACAAATACTTTATATTTAAAAAAAAAGGGATCCATTACATCGAATAGGTTTTCTAGAACATCGAGAAGAAAGCACATTTTTTGACAGAAAAATGACATTTATAAAATGTAAGACTTAGAATTCTTGTCTTTATCACAATTTTCAACCAATTTTATTAATCCCTTCTTTTACAAAACCGATGAACATTTAAAAACCAATATATATTCGTTAAACATCGATTTGAGGATAGTGATTTTTTAGCAAATGAACTGCTAGATTTCGATTTTCGACCACTGTGCAGCGTGGGGAAAGGATAGACGCTGTTATGCCAGAATAGCAACGTCGCAATGTATCGATATTCACGTTAGCAGTCGTCCTCAGTAAGCGCCATCTCATACCGATTTCCTGAACTAAATTTGGTACGCGACTTGCTCTACCATTATCCACAAAATGGCGGAACTCGATTTTGGGAATGCCTTTACGATTTTTCGCTTTTCGTCCTTATATTAGCATATTGTGGGCTGAATGAGAGCTTATTCGAAAGAGAAAGGTTCAATACATCCGGGGCTGGTCATCGTGTGAGTCGAAAAACTCTTATATTGACCTATAAATACTTGAATTCTGCAGATTTATTTTATCGTATTTTTTCTCTACTTTGGACACTCATATTATTAGATATTAACAAGATCTCGTTGAATCATGACCAGCCTCGTATGTATTCAAGCTTCCTCTTTCGAATGAGCCCTCATTCAGTCCAAAATATGCTAATATAAGGACGAAAAGCGGAAAATCCCGAACCCCTTTTTAGGCCCATTTTTGCCGGTAATGTCACCTCGCTGCATTACCCGTGTCTTCCCCCTTAAGGCGTCCAGCTGCTGTCATTACCTCTTGGACTTCTCGGTTCGAGGATTCGGCTTACGAGTCAGGCTCTGGGAGCGTTGGCGATCCCGTTGTTGGTAGGCCTGATTCGGCCTCTGTTGGAATCGAACTAATCTCCTCGATCCCCTCTGATTGGAGCCCACCTGATATCCTCCTCGGTTCGATTTGACAGACGGGCCTTTCCAGTTTCCCGAGTCAGCATTTCGGGAAGGTAGTTTTGTCTGAGGCTGCGCTTCCATCTCCAGACCCACTTTTTTTATAGACTTTGCGGTCTTAATTTTTTCTGCGAGGTTTTCGCCGGATAAAAAGGTATCGGCCTTAATCTCGTCTAGAACTCCTTTAACTTTCTTGTCCAGTGTGGGAGTAATAAAGGCTCTTCTAGTTACCATATCGAGGCGATGCGCATGCGCCAGCATTCTACCCGCATCAGCAAGACAGCTAAGAAGCTGATATTCGTCGACGCCCTCTTCTCGGGAATTCAGCAATAGGGAAATTCCAGTACCTAGTGCGCCCATTGCTGACCCGCGAATATTCTGAGCATTTCTCAAATATTAATCCCTTTTTATGGGCGTCTCGAATAAGGACGAGGATAATTCTGCATTTAGCTTTGGCGCTTCCAAGCGACAATTACCCACGCGCGCCAACGTTGGGTTTAGGTTCAACTCCTGCACATCAGGATTCGTTTCGATACCTAGGATGCGTAGAGTTTTCTCATCGAAGGGCTGTGCTGCCTGATCCACACCCTGCGTCTCAACCCCCTCCGATAAACAACTTGCATTCACACCTGACCCCTGGTAATTTGCCTTTGCCTGATTTCTAACCACTACATTAGTGGAGACATTCTCCTCAATTGCTGGTGATGAGCCTGTAAACATATTAATTTATATAAACTCAGCTGCTCGTTCTGACTTTTCAAGAAAATCACATTGCGAGTGACTCTAGGTAGCCACAGGGAGTTGGCTTTTCCAAGTCGGGTTTACAAGATTGTGAGACGATCAAGAACGACTCAAGGATGAACTCTGAGAGCCTTCCTTCGTACGGACAAAGCCGCCGAGCCTGATGTACTTGATGTACTCTTTTATGGCTCTCAAGTAAACGCTGAGTCGTCTTACCTGTGAAATCTAGAATGCGCGATACGGAACAATATCCACGTCATTCGAAGTCGCAGTGTTAATGGTTCTCATAAATAGGATAAATTTCGTTCAGGAAACTAGCCGAAGCTAGTAGAAACAGCGTCGTTTCATCGACTAGGAAATCAAGGTTTTATGAGAAAGAAAGCGAACTGTATGTACGTGGATTACTCCTGGCAGGAAGTTCGTTAGGAACTGATACGACAGCGAATCGTTTTTCACGCTGGCCCACTAATTGAACTAGTTTGGCAAGGTGTCTCGTTCTGAACTTTAGTAGTCCGGCACCGTTGCACGAACGTGTAATGGCTGAACTGGCCGCTATTCCAATCGTCATAAATTGTCGTAGAGAACGTGACGATCGTACTGAGTAGCCAATAGATACGCGTGCCTGTCATTTGACCCCTATAGCTTCTCTTGACGTTTCACGTCTGACAACCCTCCCTGCTGGCTTTGACTACCGATTCACATACACCAATGGATTTCTCCAGGCGAAATGATCGAGTTTACACCGTGAATTTCATGTAAAGTGTTCTCTTCTTTGACTCGATCGGCGTGTCAATACGTATATTTTGTGGCGATGTTAATCGTTTGCACTGGACGCCATTTTTCTCTAAGACGTACTGGGAATTCGAGACGATTTTGCTAATATTGAGTTGATGCATAATTGTGGATAATTATTCGGTCCTCTTCTTCCGTACCATTTTATCATTTGGAAATTAAATGTTTTTTTTTTTAAACAAAATTGTTTCAGGAGGTAGTTCAACAACGTGTGTGTCGATTAAGGTGGTCCTTACTTTAATGATATTTGAAATCTGTGTAACGAACAATCTAAATACCTTGCAAATACATAAAACAAAGTCTTGGAACATTTGTGCCACTAAGTGTAACATTACCACGTGCGCCAAACCTTCGAAAGTTTTAAATAGAAGATACATGCAATTATTTCAATCCGTTATTTTTTTTATAACTCTAGTAAAATTTGATAAAATGATTTGAATTTTGGCAGAGTTATTACTTATAATAGGACAAGCTGTATAATTTTTAACCAACTTCGAAGAGGAGAAGGTTGTTCTCTGATTACGTTGAGATGTCTCGACCGATCAGGTTGAGACTTGTTGCATCTTGCTTTTTACCCGTTTTTTTTTTTGCAAGAAACCGACAAATTTTGTACTGCTCTTTATTCCGAGACCGAAAGACCTATCGGATTGAAACTTCTTGCATCTAGTAGAGCATCACTACACTTGATCTCATAAAATAACATTCGGCCTTATTTTTTACCACTTTATATCACTTTTTATCGCAAAAGAGTACTATTCCATGTATGTTTGGCCTAAAATCGATGAAATCGATGAAACCCCTTACATTTTGCTGCCGGACAGGTTATCCTGATGATCACATTTGCAAAAATTAATTAATTTTTTTATTATTTATGCTGTTATAACATACTGTTATTGCAACATCGATTTCATCGATTTTAGGCCGACCATATGTGAAGTAATTTTTTGCTATAAAAAGTAATACGAAGTGGTAAAAAGTAAAACAAGGTCAAATGTTTTTTTTATGAGACCAAGTGGCATTGATGCTCTACCTGATGCAAGAAATTTCAATCCGATTGGTCCATCTGTCTCGGAGTAAGAAGTAGTACAAAATTGTTCGGTTTTTTGGAGAAAAAAAACAGGTAAAAAATGCCGAATCACAAAGTGTTTAGATAATGGAAGTTACAGGGAGACATGCTCTACAAGATACAAGAGGTTTCAGTCCGATTAGTCAAGCTTTCTCGTCGTAATCCGTGAACAGACATAAAAAAAAATACAACAAAAAATATACGTGTCAAATTGAGTAGCTGCCTCCTTTTCAAAGTCAGTTAAACAACTAATAGAGTTTCAAATTTACATTAGGGCCATGTTTTTCTTTTATATGAACATAACCTCTCCTCTAAGTAATTGCATTTTTAGAGATGTTTAAACAAAATAGCGTAATTTCTTCTCACTTTTTCATAACTTCTTCTGTAATAAAAGAATACTTTAAATAATGAGATTTATTCGGGATAAAGCGTGCAGACACGGTATAGGAAATAAAACTCTCCGGTTTACGAAAACTAAGATCTTTGAAATTTATTATAGTTTGGGAATTACAATTATCGCCCGAAGACTCGCAATGTAATGCTCGTTTCGAAGTAGAGTCCCCTTGTTGAAGGTTGTTTGAATCGAATTGACTCCGTCGCTTGGGATGTCGGCTGACGATGCCTCGCGCTACCCCTTCTTCGCCCACGCTGTCGCCCCTCCGCTCGCCTAGGGGTGCGCTAGCGGGTCCCGATTCGGAATAAGGCCCAATCAAGGCATTTCGCGTTCCACTCCCACCCCCGTCGCCAACGTTCTCGGAGACGGTGTCGCGGGATTTCTATTTGTTTATGCCCAAGTTGACGTCACAGCGACAGCTCTTTGTTTAACTATACGCGTACCCGAAGCGCCACAGGGGGCGCTTCCAGGAGACTTATGGAACCCCTTAACGCGCACATCCTATCTCATACTGGGACCCAATGTTATTCCTAAATTCTAGTCAAGTGATCCCTATGACATTCTTGATGGCAATTCTAGTTGTCGAGCCCAGGCAGCCCTACGTTTCCCACGCCCATTGTAAAATATTGTCAACCGCTCGTTTTGTTCTCCGCGTCGCGCGAATAAGAATATTATCGGCCTAACGTATTCGTTTCTAAGACGTGACTCGATACTCAAATCTCCCGGTACCCTAATTTCGCATCTCGAAAACCGAAGGGATGCGGAGACGACTGAAGGTCCGCATTGCTTGCGCCTTGTCCAAAATCATCTTATCCGTCCGCTATCATGTAGCGTACCATGACGCCTTCCATGGTTTCGTTCACAGGCTGCTTGCCACGGGTCGACCTTTTGGGCCTTCCCGCGCAGAGGTGACCTGCAGATACGCGGAGCGAGCCCCAGTGAGGTCTGTAAAGTCTGAGGGTGCTCAAGCCACTCCCCAACTGATTAGCCTTTTCGCCGTGAATCGCAACTGCCGATTCACGCGAGTGCGAACTTGACCGCGAAAGAACGCCTATCTTTTTAATCAACGGTCATCGTCGCCTCCCTTCGCAACGCGAGCCTGATTCTATCCGGAACAATATTACTCCAAATTTACATTGATATAGACCCTAATTATATAAAGAAACTATTAATTTTTAAAATGATTAGTTAAAAAGTTTTTGATTTAGAATACACAAACTCAAACAAAAATAGAGAAAAACGCGTTTGAAAAAGAAAATACGGAAATCAGAAAGTTCCAGGCATTTGTGTGGGAAATAGGGATGGCAATAGAGGAATATTATTATGTTTTATTTATGCTCTTTAACTTTATTAATTATCATACATGGTTAATAGATACATAAGAATGTAACAAATATACGTTAGTGTAAGTGAATAATTAAAGTAAATAGAATTATTTTGTACTTTTCTGTAAACAAATGAAATACACGATGAATGAACAATGAACGTCAATGAACGAACAATGAAGTCAGAATGTGAAAGGAGTTTCTACAAGCTTTTATAACAACTTACGTCATTATAGTTTGTAAATAACAATTTAATTATATTAAACAAACATTGCCCAACTTCTTTCTTCTTTCTTTTTTTTCCTTTTCTTTCTTTCTTTCTTTTCTTTCTTCTTTTCTTTTTTTTTCTTCCTTCTTTATTCTGACTTCTTTTTCAAAGCGATAAAAAACATAAAAATTGCACAATATTGTATAAAAATAATATTAATATATAAAAAGGTAGTTTCCATAACAAAACATGATACAAACGGAAGAAAAAGTAAAAAAAAAATAAATGACTCCTACCGGGATCGAACCGCGTCCAGCGCAAAGCTAGAGTTTCGAAGCGACGAAGAAAGTAGAAAGAAACAGTTCGATGAAGAAGGAAGAGAGACTGAGAGTCGACGTTGGCAAATGTAAGGATACGGGATTGGGATGCTAAGCGCGATTTCGACCTCAGTGAAATGGCAACAGTGTAGAGAGACGCTGTTGTGAGAACGGCAACATCCCAATTGTACCGAATTCACGTCAGCAGTCGTCCTCAGTAAGCGCCAGCTCCTATCGATTGTCTGAACTAAATTTGTGACGTCACTTGCTCTGTATTATCGTCAAAATGGCGGAATCTCGTTTTTGGGAATGCAATGCTTTGCCCACAGATTTTGTTCTTATATGAGCATATTTTTGGCTCAATGAGGGCTCATTCGAAAAAGGAAGGTCCAAGGAATGGCGCTCTGGTCGTCGTTCGAGTCACAAAATCCTTTTAGTAACCTAAAAATACAACTATTCTGCGGATGAATTTGCTCGACTTTGGACGCTTATATTATTAAATATCGACACAATATCGTTCAACCACGACCAGAGCGCCATTCCTTGGACCTTCCTCTTTCGAATGAGCCCTTATTGAGTTCAAAATATGCTCATATAAGGACAAAATCTGTGGGCAAAGCTAACCCATATTTCGGGCCAGATTTTGTCGGATTACAGAGCGCTGCATTACCCGTGTCTATCCCCTTAATAGCATTGATTGCAGCACATTCAAAATCCGTAAGAATAAATTCCGGATGTAATAAAAAACCTGCTTTTTCAGCTAAATACAAAATTTTCTTAAATAGTAATTGATAAATCTTCTGGCGCTTTGATGTCAGTAATGCATAAATTAATGGAACGGTCAAATCTTCCTTAATTCCATGTACGGTATATAATTGTTTAAAAAGGGTTGGAACTGCTTTGAAAGTTCCGTCCATAATCCAACATTTTATTTCCGCCGAAATCTGTATATTCTCATCGATTACAAAGAGTATAAAATACATTCTGATTCTTCTTTGAACACATTTACGAATGGTTTTCCACTTAAAGTTTTACAAATTTATATCATCGATGCTTTTTCGTTCTGTGGGCCTACTTTTCCTTCTCATATATAATATCTGTTGCTTCATCGCACTAACGAGTGGCAGATATGGTTGGATACAGGGTTTCGTATTTACAATCTTATCTCTAATAATAATGCATAGCTTCTCTTTACTTTGTACAGCCAATTCTTTAAGTTTATTACAACACTTTATAACACATATTCGTGATACTTCTGGAGCATGATTATGTTTCACAGGATCATGATTGCGAATGATATGTTGCTCATTTGTATAGAATGTAATTGCAGTACGATTATATCCGCAACTACTTCCCTTACTGCCATTCACATAACCAATAAAAAACATTTCTTCTGTTCCTACATTTTTTATATATAAAACCGTCGATACAAATTTTGTTTTTCACGATTCTGCCACTTGTTCAGAAGAATTATGGTTTGACGAATTCATGATGTGTTTCACATACAAGATACGAGGACTATTCACAGCGAGATTAGTATGTACAGGGTATCCCAGAAATGTTGGAGTTTCTTGAAGGAGGTGATTCGGGAGGTGATTTGAAACAACTTTTTCCTTAGCGAAAATGTGGTCCGAGGCTTCGTTAAGGAGATAATAACGAAAAAAGCCGACTAATCAGAGCGCAAGGATGCCGGTGGAGCGCCAGCAGTAGGCGTGGCTACGCGCTAGGTGGCCGCGCTCATACGCTATCGCGAGCGCTCCATCGGCATACTCGCGCTCTGATTGGTCAGTGTTTTCCATTACTATCTCCTAAACGAAGCCTCGGACAACATTTTCGCTAAGGAAAAAGTTGTTTTAAATCACCTCCCGAACCACCCCTTTCAAAGTGTTACAACATTTTTGGGACACCCTGTATACTGGTTACCGATTACATCCACGAACTGTAGGAACTCTGGTGTTAACGAAACGTGATGGCAAGAAATTGTTATGGTATATTTGCGGAATTCAGTGTGTATACAACATAAGCAAAAGTCGGTGTCGGTGAAATCAGTGTCGAGGTAAACATTGTCGGCGCATTGAACGTATCGATGAAGTCAGTGTCGATCTAAACATTGTTGGTGAAACGATTGTCGGTGATCTGACACCAACTCCTCGCCACCCCACAATTCTTTAAAAAAAAAAAATTGAAAGAAATACCTAAAAAGCGAAGCTCTAGGATACCCCATTAAGTAAGCGGAAATGCCCATTCCATGAGCATTATGCACCGACGCGGCGTGCAATAATGCATCGACAGTCAGTGTGAGCTATACGACGAATAGGATGTCCGTAAATTAGAGTCAGCAGCATTAATGCAAATGCTAGCATTAGCCAATAATACGGGAACTAATATTATTATTTTACGGGAATAATATCAGCGTAACTCATTCGGTTTAATCAAGAGTATTACCACTATTGTACGCAAACCTATTTTGCCGTCGACAAATTTAATGCTGCACCGCCCGATGGGCTTCGTGCCGACCTGGTCGTCTCGACCCTCCACCCTTCTTCTCTACCACGAATTGTCTGTGAAATCGAATTCGCGCGCATTCGGCTCACGTGATAGCGATGAAACGGTAACCGTTTAAAGTCATGAGTCAATAATTGAGTTATTACTTGTGGAATTCGCCGCACGATTGATGAAAACGGGAATAATCGGTTTATGAATTTTTCTTGTTTCAAACTTTGGACGTGGAAGTGCGTTAAATGTGACGTAAAAGTAGCAGTTTTTCATATTTTACAATTTTAGTGGAATTTAAGTAAAACTTCATTACAGGATTTTTAATTATGAAGCTTCATTTTAAAGTCTTGTTTTTTTATTTTAAAGTCTTGGAATTTCTGATAAACAGTCATCCTTTTTAAGAAGTTTTATGTCACGTTTTCACAAAATTCCAACTGTATTTTACACATAACATCTCTAATATTCTCAAGCGCTTGAATTGTTCGTGGATCATTGGCATAGACTTTCCTTCACGTACTCTCAAAGAAAAAGATCAAAGTTACCAATTTATCTCTCCATTTCTTGAAATAACGTGTCCAAGAAATTTCTTACATAACAATAAAATTAATTCGTTGCTTATGGTGAATTTTTACTATTTCTATGCATTATTGAAATGTATATCGTTGCATTCTCTTAAATCGTGTAGTTTTTATTTCCTAGCTATTAGATAAAAGTATTGTATCTTTAATGGTTTACAAATGTCGCATAATATAAAATGAAACCCATATATGAGTACCAAGATTTTTCACTCGGAATTTAAAAATTTATCCTGAAGATGTATGAAAGAAAATAAATCTGGATAAGATTCGTAAATTCTGATAAGGTGGCAACAACAAATACAATGATAAATCTTATATAATGTAGTTTAAGTACATGAAAAATTATACGTCACCGCGTATATATGGCGGATGTAATCATTCATAACCTGCCAAGTGTCAATAGTTTGTACACTATTGCATTATTAATTAATTATATTTATATCAGTAAAATGTTTCCAATTTTGACTTGCTATGTAGTGTTTAATAACAAATTGCAGCCAGTGTTGTAAAGTGTTGATTAATTTTGATTACAAGGTTGTCAAAATCTGAATTGCCAGATACCTTTATTCATACAGAAAACTGTTTTTATTATAATCCATACCACCAAAGTGTTATTATTTTAAAGTTTTTATGTAGAGCTCATAGAAACGAAGGGTACACCCACAGGCTTGGAGGTTGTTCGGAGAAAGTTGTAGATGGAGAAGCATCTCCTCTCGCATTTCAATTTACCAATAAACATCTTAAATTAATTTTAGAATCTAATACAATATTTCTTGCAATAAGACAAAAAATTTGCAGTATTTATATTAATTCATAAATTGAATTACGAATAAATGTTTATAATTAATCAGTTATATCATATGAAATATGGATATTCGCTTTTGTTACCCCATCACCCTTTCTTTTTCATTATTCAATTAAAAAAATAATAATTTTGACTATTTATGTAGAGCTTATAGAAATTGTGTGGTATACCTTGCACTGCCCAAGATGTTGAGAAAAACATTTGAATTTAAAGATATAGTAAAACACAATTTCACAGGATGGATAAATCTCAAAGGTCTTTGCAATAAATGTGAAAGTTCAAATTCAAACACATAATGAAGAAATACCAATAAATGTGTACCAATAAATGATATGGAGATTACAACACGATCAATTTCACAAAGCAAACAATCGATATTTTCGTAGTATGAGAACCAATAAAAGTGTCTAAATTTGAAAAAATAATTTATTGGAACAAGAGAAAGGGAACCG
>NW_026531413.1:0-2945 GCF_026283585.1 Hylaeus volcanicus | reverse complement strand
GACTATGCCGGTGGAGCGCCCGCGGTAGCGTATGACCGCGGGCCCTAGCGCGTAGGCTTCGCTACCACGGCTGCTCCAACGGTATACGCGCGCTCTGATTGGTCGGGGTTTTCTGTTAATATCTCCTCAACGAAGCCTCGGTAAACATTTTCGCTAAGGAAAAAGTTGTTTCAAATCACCCCCCGAACCACTCCTTTCAAGGACCTCCAAGATTTTTGGGACACCCTGTATATTGAATAATAATAAACAGATTATTGGAATAAATAGGGACATTTTGTATATTAAACAGTTGGCACTTCTATCTAACCGCTTCCGAGTCCTTTTCACGCGGTCTGGATATCGTCAAGGTACACGCGATTAAGAATTTGGATATTAACTAAAAACAGGATTAAAATGAATAAAAAAACATTAAATGTTACTTTGCATGATGTTCGCAGCATTGCAATTTATTAAATAAATTGAGTTTTTTTCTTGGATTGCGATTAGGAAATTTGATAAAATTGGATTTTATTTGATAGATCTTCTTGAGACATTTGACAGCATATTGTGATTTACTAAATTGTTTCTGAAACAGCCTTTTTCTGTGTGTTATACGTTCCGAATAAAAGTTCTGCTGCGAATAAAATTATTATCAAATACAAATGTAATGTAAAATCGGCGAGCTATACATAAACAGTATCTTAACCTTCAAACTTTGTTTCAGATGTTCACGGCTAACGCTAAAATAATAAAGAGCGGCGGAGCTGAACCTGATGCGTTCGAAGCTAGTATCTCCCAAGCTCTTTTGGAGCTGGAAATGAATAGTGATTTAAAGTCACAGCTGAGAGAACTCTACATCACTAAAGCACGCGAAATAGAAACTAATAACAAGAAGGTAAAGTAACGTTATAGTATCAACAATTTTTAATGACTTTGTATTCATTAAATTTCTGTAATGAAAATACCATATAAACATACAGTACTTAAAATAATGTCCATTTGTAATGTTACTCTAGGTTAATAAGAAATAATATTTGTTGCAGTGTATTATTATATACGTACCTATGCCAAAATTGAAGGCTTTCCAAAAAATTCAAACCAGACTTGTACGTGAACTGGAAAAGAAATTTTCTGGCAAACATGTCATGTTTGTTGGTGAACGTAAAATTTTACCCAAACCAACAAGGAAAACACGTACTAAGAACAAGCAAAAGAGGCCAAGAAGGTATTAACTATTAACTAAAGACTGCTATTAAGTGAGCTCTACTTTTAGATCAGAAAAAGATACTGATATTTAAACATTTTTTCTGATATATGAAGAATACATTGAACAATATTTCTGACAATTTTTATAAGAAAATATTAATTTATATAAAAAATATAAAATTCACCTTCACTTTGCAAGTTTAAAAATTACGAGAAATATATGCTTAAAATTTTAGAATGATTCCTATTTTAGAATAGTATTCTTAAAATGTCAGAGTTTAAAAAAATGTAAAATCATTAATTTTTTTACAACTGGCTGGTAATAGATTGAATCATATTAATGATATTACATATATACAAATAATAAGATGTGAATTAATAACATGTATATAATAAACAAAATTTTAGCCGTACCTTGACTGCAGTATATGATGCATTATTAGAGGACTTGGTCTATCCTGTAGAGATCGTTGGCAAACGTATCAGAATTAAACTAGATGGTACACAGCTGATCAAAGTTCATTTGGATAAAAATGAGCAAACAAATATTGAGCATAAGGTAAATACATTTTAGTGAGGTAGCATTTTCATTTGTTAATTACATAAATAGGGTAGAGTAATAGAGCACCATATATATATAGTAATCGAGCAACATATTTTTGCAATTGTATTTATTATACCTAATTGCGTTTTCTACAAGTAAATATTATTAGACATTTAATTTACTATTTTGTTTGACAGGTTGATACTTTTGCTGCAGTATATAAAAAACTAACAGGTCGGGATGTAACATTTGAATTCCCAGAAACCTATGTATAATTTGTTAAAAAAATAAAAATATTTGAAAGACTTGTTTGTTATTTTTCTTCTTTTCTGTCCACAATTGTTAAATTTTACTTACAATTTATTGACACAATCGTTATTTAGTAAATAACAATTTTTTTCCAGAGTTTCCTTTAACATGTGAAACAATTTATAAAAATTATGGTGTAAGATTTTACTTTTTTCATGTCACTCATATTCATTTGCATTACTTTTCGAAATTAAAAAATAAGGATTTAAGAACACTTTATATTGTGTCTTTCAATTTCATAAATATCTTTTTTTTGAATATGGAGAAGTTTCGTTACTGCTGACTAAAAAAAAACAGTTTTTGTTTTACCAATATGTAATATACATATGTCACTATGTTTCTCATTTTTCTATATATGTGTTATTTAAAATTTATTGTTATTCTTTTTGTTCACTTCTCAAAATTGTATTATTGTTATAGGTACTTATGTGCTAAACAGGAATGAAATTACAACTGAAAGTGAATCTTAACAATTGTAAGTTACATGTCACATTACGCATAAACATGAGTTACGTAATCCTATAATATTTCAAGACAAAAGACATTATAAATTGAATATTTTCAAATGATTTATTTTAATTTATTTATTTTATAATCAAGGTTAACTGAACTGTGCATGATATGTTTGTAAATATTCTTACCAATTGATGCTATGCAAATCTTTTAAAGTTTGTACGCATGCGCATATACAGGGTGTCCCAAAAATGTTGTAACCCTTGAAAGGGGCGGTTCGGGAGGTGATTTGAAACAACTTTTTCCTTAGCGAAAATGTTGTCCGAGGCTTCGTTGAGGAGATATTAACGAAAAACATTGACCAATCAGAGCGCGAGGCGGCCGCGCTTCCCGACCAATCAGAACGTGACTATGCCGGTGGAGCGCCCGCGGTAGCGTATGACCGCGGGCCCTA
>NW_026531412.1:0-1888 GCF_026283585.1 Hylaeus volcanicus | reverse complement strand
AGTGCGCGCCGCACCCTCTTTCGCGAGTGTACTCCCCTCTCTCTTTCTCTCTCGACGCCTCACTGCTGCTGCCCGCTCCACCGTCATGTAATTAGTTAATATATTACAATTTTACAAAATTTATATAAATTTAATTTGAGAGTTTCCTTGTAACGCGTATCGGCTCTTTTTGCAAGTGTTGCCAACAACGATATATAAGGTACTATAGGGGTGAATCTTCAAAATGACTCCCACAGTTTCGATAACATATCCTACACGTTTAATTGTCATTCTAACGTTACAAAAATTAATCCTATTTCTACGATTAATTTTTCTCGTTACATTTAGATTTCAATTTTACCCCACTCTTCGACTGTTTGGAGTCCCTGTACCTGTGTATCGACACGAAGACTGTCACATTAGACATATTTCTGTTACTATTAGGATAGCTTGAATGGGACCTGTTCGATACAATTTTTAATGGCCCAAACTATAACTTTACAGCAAGACATTTTTTTTCGTCTCAGGGATAGGGTAACCCCTTTGATGCAAACACATTTCGCACACGCGACGCTCGCGGATGTGCAGTTCGGATGCGATACGCCGGCGTCGTGCTCGAGGTTGCGGATAATAATCAGAACGGAACACAACGACCTCAAGCGTAAACGCAAACGCTGACTGCAGTTCTCTCGCGGGAACGTTCTATCTGCATAGCTATCTTCTGATCTCTGTAACGCGTACGCGTACACACGCGCGCGCGCGGACGGATTCGAACGCGGAATAAATTCGTATCCCGACGTCTCTTTGGCTGATTGAAATTTTAAGCCGTTGAACGAGCCCGGGATTATGGGAATTATGGCAACGAACCGACGACGGGGCCCGGCCGAGGACGAATCGTAATGACCGAAGCGGATTAACGTTGCCGCCGTGGATTCGTTTAATTTGTTTATCTCGTTATATGTAAATGTAACAATAAAAAGTTGACAATTGATTCTATAAAGGCGTGTGGTAAGTTTCGAGAAGGGGACGTCAAGGGAATTTAAGAAAGTGACATCGATTATACCTCACGAATGGTTATCTTTCGAGTTTTCCTTTTCTAGTATATTTTTACGAGGTGAATTCATGAAGTGATATGATACAGTCTCTTGATAAACATCGTCTGTGCTTGCAAAGACCCCTATTCAATTATTGACGATTATTTTAATACCCTTTGATTCGCAATATGTATTCATTGAATTTAATCGTCTCCTCAAGTAGGACAGACGCAATTATTTGATGGATTAATTGCATCCATTACAACAAGCTCGAATTAACCGAGGCCTTCATTATGCAGACTGCGGCTAACCGAACATATGCCGCGATATGCAGCTGCCATTTATTGCGATGCATCGTGAGAATGTTTCTGAGTTTAAAGAAAAGATTCTACATGTTATATAATACAATAATACAGTAACACTTAAGAAACGACACTAATCGTTCTTCATTATCAATTAAATAGTCTTACCATTTAAATAGTAATTAAAAAATTTAAGAAAACCCTAAGAATATAGTCTTTTTATAGTACAGACAAAATTCAGTCAAACTTCCCGCCAAGAAGAGAATAGTATATTTCTTCATAAATATACATTATATGTGTAGGAGTCTAAACGAAAAATAAGGCACGGGGATTCGAGAACCCACGATCCTCGGATCCACAGTCGACCGCTTTACCTACGCGACCAATCCCGTACCCTTATGTTTCGTGTTCTTATTTGACTCCTTATTGTTGGGTATGGGAGGCGCGGATACTACACTCGGCTATCCTGAATTGACATTCATTCGCCCTCGAATGTCCGTTTTCTCGGGTTTCGCGTCTCAACAACAGTGCGCGCCGCACCCTCTTTCGCGAGTGTACTCCCCTCTCTCTTTC
>NW_026531411.1:0-1107 GCF_026283585.1 Hylaeus volcanicus | reverse complement strand
TGGCGCCATCGGTGGGAAAACGCTCAAGTTTGTAATGAAAATAGTTCCCACTGTTCCTGTAAGATGGCGCCACCGATACCTTTGAATTAATTGTTTTGTATTTTGCATAAATGGATAATTAATACAACTGCTTTCTAACACTATAGTATATAATTTCAATGTTATATAATTTCATTGTTTAAACATTTATTTTAATAGTCATTTTAATGCAGTTATAAGTACCGATTTCGTTAGTTATTGGCGCCATCTAACAGGAACAGTGGGAACTATTTTCATTACAAACTTGAGCGTTTTCCCACCGATGGCGCCACCGCCGACTAAAAAACCAACATAAATAAATTGCAATTATTTGCATACCGAAGCTGTTTTTTGCACGTAAATATTGATCAATAACTTGAAATAATGCATCAGAAATCATGATATGGCAATCATAATCAATCATTTATGCTTGTAAATAGTTAGTTTTCGCCTTGAATGTTAGATGTCACAGTCAGTTTGTTTAAAGACTTTTTACAGCAACTAAAGGTCAAACAATAATAAATGATGTCATTAGAATATATGTGGAGTGATTTAAAGTTGATTGTTACACGTATTATTGAAGATTATGCGAATTTATTATTGTTTCGTATTATTAGTGACGGTGGCGCCATCTCTGGGAGAACGGCGGAAACTACTTGGGGACGACAAACTTGGGCGTTTTCCCACGGATGGCGCCACCGTCACTAATAATACGAAACAATAATAAATTCGCATAATCTTCAATAATACGTGTAACAATCAACTTTAAATCACTCCACATATATTCTAATGACATCATTTATTATTGTTTGACCTTTAGTTGCTGTAAAAAGTCTTTAAACAAACTGACTGTGACATCTAACATTCAAGGCGAAAACTAACTATTTACAAGCATAAATGATTGATTATGATTGCCATATCATGATTTCTGATGCATTATTTCAAGTTATTGATCAATATTTACGTGCAAAAAACAGCTTCGGTATGCAAATAATTGCAATTTATTTATGTTGGTTTTTTAGTCGGCGGTGGCGCCATCGGTGGGAAAACGCTCAAGTTTGTAATGAAAATAGTTCCCACTGTTCCTGT
>NW_026531410.1:0-6938 GCF_026283585.1 Hylaeus volcanicus | reverse complement strand
GGTACGGGATTGGTCGCGTAGGTAAAGCGGTCGACTGTGGATCCGAGAATGATTGCTTTTCGAATGTCTCACAATTAAATGTGAAATTATTTGACGGCACACTTACCTCGAAAAGTTAATGCCAACGTGACGTTCAACGGTTTTGATCCTGCAAAACCGAAATTGGAAGCATCGTGCAGAAAAATATGTGTACGTAGGTTCATATACTCGTAGTGTGTACATAGGGAAGGTAAATAAAAATTCGTTCGTGATAAGTCGTTGGAGATGACGTTGGTGATCACGAGTAAATCGAGAAAACTGAAAACAAAATGCTTCTTCGGCGTTCAGGAACAAAACATAAACGACTAAAAAATGGTTTTCGCAACGAATAGTGCAGTTTTCGAGATGTGTTGTGGTTAAGACTATAATCGTACCTCGTCACGACACCAAGCGGACCGTGAAATGAAATTTCATCACGAACGAATTACGACTGAAATGGTGCTTTCGATTCGTTTATTTAATAACTCACAATTGCTTTACATATACAGCTTCGGAGCCGACGCGTCTGGCAGCTTCTACAATTTGTTTCGTGTTCATCTTCTCGGTCTTCTTGCGTGATATTTCTCTCTCTCTCTCTCTCTCTCTCTCTCTCTCTCTCTCTCTCTCTCTCGCTCTCGCTCTCGCTCTCGCTCTCTCTCTCGCTCTCTATATCTTCTCTAAATCGGCTAGGACGCGTCGAACTAGTCCGTCGTAACGTTTTCCCCCGTATTTCTTGTTCCTTTCCTCTCTGATTACAGCGGTGATGTTAATAAGTGCGAGGGACCTTTAATGTATTACATATCTTATCGTATCGTAGTTTTATATAGAAACAGCTATACAACTTATCGCTAACTCGTAGTTGTTCAATTTTTCCGCTATCTCTGAATCCCTCGTTTTCTCACACGTTGCAGGTAAGAGCGCACCGATTTCGTTTCGATGTATATTATAGACAACTTCTTCGCGAAAGGCTTCCAAATAGGTTTCGCGGCAATTAACAAGCAATAGAACGAGAAGCATCGCAATGCTCTGCTCGAGAAATTGGTGGTTCGATAGTGACTTCGCCACGAGTGAAGCGGATCCGAGGAATGCAGTCGGTTGCCGAAAGATTGAACCAGGAAACTGTTGGAAGAATGCGCGATTGCATCCAACTGCAAACAGTGCTTCAGGTTTCGGCGGATCCCACACGTTATTGAAAATACCGAGTCCGTTCGTATAGCGAGATGAACGTTTCCAGACTTTCGAACCATTCCTTCTTTCAGCTGCTATGTGTTTATTAAGAATTTTCCTCGTAATAATATCTTCCATTAACGTCCTAATACGAATACATCGATCGAAAATTTCTCTTCCTACCTTCCTAAGCTCGAATAATTGTAATTGAACTTGTACCGGTAAAAATAGGTAACAGTTTCGAATGATCTGTAGGATGTATCCGTATCGCGAATTAATTCAATGATTCCGCGAGTTATGATCGTGGTTTTAATAACCACAATAAAGCGATAAATAATTACTCGATACCACGTTTGTTTCCTTCCTTCCTTCCTTCCTAACCGAATAAAACGCAGTTTCGGATGTAACGATCGAAACGAAACAAAAACAGAATTTCGAATCGCGTTCGTAGCACAGATTAAATATCACCCCAAAGTAAAATTAGAAAACTAATTTGCGAAAATGGACGTTTTTGGTGAAATTTAGTTGAAAAAAAAAATAGAGAAAAAAGATATTGTTTAATAACGAGTAAATACGTGAAAAAATGGTTGTAAAAGCATAGGTAAAATGTAACCAAGATAATCGATCCGATGAGAAATATTGTACTAAGAGTAAAAAGAGTCTCGGAAAGATAGTCGGGTCGATGGTAAACGAGCTCATTTTCGCTCTAAATAAGGTATTAGAAACGTCGACGTCGAGACGAATACCAATTCCTGCAAACAGCTTCTGTGGCTGGCATTGAAATCGGTGCTCTCTCTACCTGTGCGTCCCGTTTCTTATGAAACATTCATAGGTTAAAGTAATTCGTCCGTTTCGAGATGCTTTTCGCTTGAGACGTGATCGTTTTATCGCATCGCTGGATCCCATGGATCGTGGATCGTATCGTTTCGGTTTTCTCGACGTCTTTATCTATCTTTTTCGCCGATATACTTGTATGTATACTTTATGTATTAGATGTATGGTATTAGATAACAAGAAGGAACGCCATATTTACATATAAAAATATAATCTTATCGCGATCGATCGGACCTACATATATAATACGTATGTATGTATGCATGTATGTATGTATGTATGTATGTATGTCGCGTGCACGTTAACATGTATAGATAAAATTTTCCCTTCAACGTCGTCGCTCGTTCGCTCTGATACGTTTTCGCACATCACATTTTCTTGGCTCTTGGTGAGCAGAGACGGGCAGAATTTGATTCGAAAAATAATAAAAAGCGAATAAAAATCGTGGAGATTGAAATTATTCTCTAAATAAGAATTTCGCTCGTCCCTGCTGAAGAGCTTGTCTCGGTCGGGTTCCTTTCTCCCTGTGTCGCGAACGAAGAAAAGGAAACCAATCGCAGAAACGATGGAGAGTATCGTATCGTAAACCTTGATCGTGACCGCAAGATGATCGTTACTAATCGAACCAGTAACTCGACACTCTCTATCGGCACAGTGGAAATAAAATTAAATAGAGCGAACTGCGAATATACGTACTCAAGTACCTACATAAATATGTATTTACCTATGTAGACATGTAGTACACACCATTTGTATTACGCAAACTTTTAGCGTATTCTCTTTATACGAAGAGATGACTCGTCACCGTTAAGATCAACATTCTTCCGATCGTATTTCCTCCTTTTCATTTTTGAAAATAATTCGAATAGTCCTATCTTTTTTGTAGTACCTGGGGTTTAACTAATGTTTGTCGTCGGTTCAGGGCGCAGTTATCCCCGGAACGAATTTATATCGGCTTAGAATTTCTTTTTGAATGGGGAAACGACAATCTCTCTCGACGCGACGCGACAGGCGGCAGTCGATAAGAATCTCAGCATCACGACCGATTAATTATACTTGGTCCATCCAACATTCTTCCGATCAAACTATTCGAGCATCCACAGAAGTCAGTGGTGCCTCGCGAGATCTGGATTAAACCGAGAGACCTAATGTAGATAGCACGGAGGTCGGATCGGAACTCCAATCAGGGAGCGTGTAATAGTTTACCTGGCGAGTGTTTGCTGCCTCGATGGATCCGACAACTGCAATTGGTGGCCCGAAGTATCGAACCGCGTTCATTGTTGACATGTAGATCGTCTTCCTGGTTGTCAGCCATGGGTGATGACGATAGACGTTTTCTTCAACCTTCTCATTTACAAAGAAACATCATGAAAAGATAACGGAAAATCTACTGCACTCCGAGTGTCCCAATTCCCCTTTATTTACGATTAACGCTATTCCTTTCGGGTTCGATTTTGTTCACAGACGCCGCGAACCTAATTACAGAGGAAATACGATCGAAGCATCGAACGATTCGTCAAACAACCATTGTTCGGTTATTTTTATTTGATTATCAAAATATTTTTATCGAATCGATCGTTTGTATATACTTTTATTTAGAGAAAGAACTCGTTTTATGTTATATATTCGCGTGGCCGATAGTTTACACGCAGTATGACATGACGTTTCTATGATTTTATGAACGATTTCACGACACGTTACGTGTAAATTATTCATCGTATGAACAAAATTGTATGGAACCACTGTTTCTTTTTCTTTTAGAGAAAATTTCTTTGCCTTTACTTTTGGTGCCAATTATTTTTGCGCAAAGTCAGATAACGTTCTGTTTGGATATGTGAAAAAAAAAATTGATTTACCTAATTATTATACATACGTCTGTCGGTGTTAGTTTATAAATGATTTGTCAATGTCTAAATAAAAGTGCATGGGAAAATCAGATGTAAACAAAAATATTTTAATAATGTCCTTTGTCTAGAGTTAGTCTAGACAAAGAGTAACAGAACTACGAATAATCTTCGTGAAAACGGTGTTCGGTCGTAAGACTACATTTTTCTTCTTCAGCGAACGTTCCCAATGTAACCGAGCTTGTCCTTTTCTCTCCAAACGGACGATAAAACTCCATTAAATATTCTCGATCGAATATGATCGCGAATCCCGTTTCCACTGGTTTTACTGCCAGCGTTCCGTGTGTCCTTCGACCCTCGTAGGGACAGTACGTCATCGTGACAACGGACACTAACGATAAGTTTATTCTCGAAGAACCGCACGCGCTCTAAGGCGTGTCCAGCTAAATTATACTGTACAATAATGGCCCACTTTATAACGGCGATCGACCCTCGACGAAAAGAAGCGATTCTTTTCGCGTAGAATCCGTTCAAGATCCGCTGTAGATCTCTTGTCGTTGGAGCGATCAGCGAGTGCATCGAGGATGCGTTACCGATCGATCAAAGAGAGGATGTTAAGAAAGGTAAAAATAATTCACCAGATTTCGCGTGGGTGGGTCGATCGGTCCACGGGCACGGGTGATCATGGTCGAGCGATGAAACACACCGATGCTTAATCCAAGTTCGGTTAATCTCACGGATGATACGCAGCTACGGTGGTGTTGCTCTTGTTCACGCATGACCCGCCGCGCCGCGTTCTCCCGAAATTGAATTCAGATTGCTGGTGTCGCGTCTGTATCCCCGGCGCTGGCTTGATGCTGCGCTGTTGAGAAGTAAATAACCTGCAACCAACGAAACCGGTGCTTTGTTGTATGTACTCTTGTCCATAGATTCGACACGGAAACACACCGATTCTCGGCAGCTATGAGTACCGAGGTCACACTCTAATCGAATTATCGATCACGTTAGATGATACTTGAGCGACTCAAGTATGAATAATCCTACTATATGTGTATCTCTATGTATATGCATATGTATATAGGTATATGCCTACAAGTATATACCTTATATATACCTTAAAAGACAGTTTCACTTTATTGCGCTAGAGCGGAACCTTCGCAACGAGCAACCACGGAGAACGAGACGAATAAAGACGAAACAACGTATTAACAGTAAAAACAAAGGTGTATCGAGATGAGATTCTTTTAGCGCTCGTACAACTTTTTCTTCCTACTTGACGATTATTTGTTGGGGTGTCAACGTAACAACGTTTCAGGAAATAAGCGAGCTTCTCTCGGCTCTCTACAATTGAATCATTCTTCACATTTTTGTCGGCTGAACTTTGCTCGAACAAGCAAATCTTCCTTTCCTTGGCTCGGCTATTACATCGTATAGAAATCACGGACGAGAGAATTGATCCAAATTAACCATTACCAAATAATAATTACTTCATCTGAACTGTTCGAACAAATGTTCTGTTAAAGGGTATACAGCGAACGTAATATACGTGGAGACAAGTTTGTCTAAGTATCCTATATGAATCTTCAGGAGAGGTTACAGTACCGACGAGGACCGACCCGTCGTATATGTAACTTTGAATATGAATATATTGAATACAAGCGCATTCATATAAGCACAAACACGATGAATTGTCGGGAGCATATGCGCGCGTACCAAACGATTGTACGTGTGAATTCAAATGAGCTTGTCCGCGTGTAATGGATATTTGGATAGATAGGGGTGTGTGCACACCGCGGAAACGTCCGACGAGTGCCACTACACGGTTTAAGTGTGTTCCATTTGAATATATTAATTATTCATTTTACATGGCGCATTGCCACCGACGCGACGCGACGCGGTTCGCCGTTCATTGGCCAAGTATTTCGGCCACGATTGAACGTTGATTTCGATTTATTACTTAGGGACGCGTGACGTGATACATTCGCGATCGGTGTGGCTGTAATGAGAACACCGTGGAATCTACAGATTCCGCTGAACCATCGAAATTTTTCCATAGGTATATATGTTCGCTCAATTCTGAAATAGGGTTATTCCAAGTTTTATCGCGAACGATTCAATCTCGATACCGAGTTCATCCGTGGAAATCGATACGCGGCCTTCTCGAACCCATCCATGGGCACACATTTATCACCGCGTCACTGTAGCACCGCGGTAACGCATCGCGGTATAAATCAAACGAAACGTTCGCAATCCTAGATGCACTTGAATTCTGAATACAGTGCCTCTTTTAAACCCAAACGGTCCAACTGTATCCCCGCTGACAGATTTAAAAACCTGGGACACTCGAACAAAGGGTATTGTTTGGCTAACATTTGCGAGAATGTTCCCAATAAAAGGATAATAAATTCCGATTCTAGGCACCAAGCGAAAGAGAAAAGCATTCACGAAAGGCGACCGATATTATTTTCGTATTTTCTTCGCATCTACATGTTTCTTATTTACCGTTATATTCGATGATATTAAAAGGAACATACATACATACTGTAGTATCCGCGCCTCCCATACCCGACAATAAGGAGTCAAATAAGAACACGAAACGTAGGGTACGGGATTGGTCGCGTAGGTAAAGCGGTCGATTGTGGATCCGAGGATCGTGGCTTCGAATCCCCGTGCCTTATTTTTCGTTTAGACTCCTACATATGGGGGCTCGTCCGGGATGGGGGGTTACAGCGGCAGAGGACCGGCCAGTGACGATGAGTCACGATGAACAACAATGCCACGCGAAGGACGGTGGAGCGGGCAACAATGAGGCGTCGAGAGAGAACGAGAGAGAAAGAGAGAGGGGAGTACACTCGCGAAAGAGGGTGCGGCGCGCACTGCTGTTGAGACGCAAAACCCGAGAGAGAAAGAGAGAGGGGAGTACACTCGCGAAAGAGGGCGCGGCGCGCACTGTTGTCGAGACGCGAAACCCGAGAAAACGGACATTCGAGGGTGAATGAATGTCAATTCAGGATAGCCGAGTGTAGTGTCCGCGCCTCCCATACCCAACAATAAGGAGTCAAATAAGAACACGAA